>NC_069504.1:293617603-293782603 GCF_027579735.1 Bombina bombina
CAAACTTTAGTGAGTGATGTATTAATATTGAGACTCCTCTTTTCTTACTATCCGTGGTCGAGTGAAAGTATTGAGGAAACTGTCTAGTCCAGTATTTCGGGTTTATATTATTGGTCAAGTGTGTTACCTGAAGATATATTAGATTTGCCTTGAGTCTGTTATATTGGGTCATGGCTGTTCTGCATTTTATGTCAGTATTGAGACCCCTAGCATTGTGAGAGATAAGTTGTATGGATTGTGCCATCAGCACAATCTGGACAAGTGTTTCTAATCCTAATGAGTCCATAGTCCCAACCCCCCCCCCCCCCAGTGCTGCTGACTGTTCACTTCCTTCTGGGTAATAAAACAAGTACAAGCATAGTTAAACAAAAAAAATAATACATAACATAAATGAAAACAGTAATCTAAACAAATGCAGGTAAGTGACAATTGTCATCTACCCAAGCTAACAGAAATTAGGGTGTGCAATGTGCAACACCACCTTATGACCATTAAGTATTAACAATGTAAAGTGTGGAAAATTAAAACGGTGGAAACAATAGGTGTACATTGATCAGGCATACCATACCTATCTAGAGAACATAATAGTATCAACTAGATGCATTAGCATATTTTACAGTAGCTTGAATTCCTACTTGGTTTTGTGACTGGAACATGGTTTAGAAAAGTTCTTGTTCAGCATCAATTGTAGGTAAAGTATATTACTCACTACTTGGCCTCAGGATATATCTAACCAAAGAACTAAATGTGAAAAAACAGGTAAGTTAATATACTCAACCAAGTCCAGCTCCAACTTTCATGTTCTTCCAGTGTGAGGATGCGATATTCTGGTTATATCATTGTGTGATGTTTTGCAAGAAAGTGTAGATTTAGAGCTAGACAGTCGTTAAGATAGATCAATGTGAGACCAGTCAGGTCTTGGCTTTTTTCCTAGTTATCTTGGACCATTTCAGCCTTTGGGGTTGACTTGACTGAGAATTCATCCGATGTTCCTCATTGCTCATCAGATTAGAGGGCATGTCAGGGATCTCCAGATGAAGACGATAACAGATATCTGGTATTTCTGTTAATCCTCTAAGGGATGTGGAGGACAAATAAGAAATTCCATCTATAGGTGACCTAGTGTTTCCTCAACAATGAGGTGAATGGCTGAAGCGTGCTTCTTCTCTGTAGTGTTCTCA
The DNA here is from genome assembly GCF_027579735.1 of Bombina bombina. Taxonomy (NCBI): domain Eukaryota; kingdom Metazoa; phylum Chordata; class Amphibia; order Anura; family Bombinatoridae; genus Bombina; species Bombina bombina. The sequence continues at coordinate 293,618,785 of NC_069504.1, forward strand.
GACAGAGGTCTTGGCAGAACTGGATAACTGATCCTTGGAATTTGAAAGTTGGATTTTGTCTTGCCATCGAGAGTATAGTTTCTTTTTCAGGAAACCGGAACATTTTGACAATCACATCCCTTGGTGGGGCATTGTCTTTGGGTTTTACCCATAACGAGCGATGAGCTTGCTCCATTTGGAATTTGTCATCACCTATTTCTCCAGTGATAGCTTGAAATAATTGGTGTAAATAAATTGACAGCTCCGTGGAGGAGACCATTTCCGGGAATCCCATTAAGTCTCAGATTGCATCTGCGGCTCCTGTTTTCAATATCCTCCATCTTATCTTGTATTTCAGATATAATTTGCTGTTGAGAGGACAGTTGTTAGGATAAAATAGTGTGTTCTTCCTAAGTAGAGGCCTCATTTTCTTCTATAGATCCTACTCTGTTGTCAAGCTCTAAGATGTCAGTTTTGATTTCAGTCAAACTGCTAGTTATTGTGGTTTGAAAGCTATCAAATTTTTTCCCATAATTTTTCAAAATTGGTGTTAATGTCCTGTTAAGACACAAGAATTTTAAGATCAGCCTTAGTAGCTGGGGTAGTGTCTCCCGCTGCCATGTGGGAGTCTGAATCTGAATCTGCCTCTTCTTCTGTTATGGGATGTTGGATCCCTGACATCTTGTCTCCTTTAGATTTAAAAAAAAAGGCTAGATACTTGTGTCTTGCTTACAACGTTCGGTTTGTTATGTTTTATGGCTGACATCTTTGTACTTTATGATGGTGCGGCCCACAAAATTGTTCAACCCCTTAAAGCTTAATATACTTCAGCTAGAAAGAATCAGGACATCTCTGTCTAGTACCCTTTAATGATGTCTGTCATTGGTATTTGAGAGATCACATCTATCTTTGTAGATCAGGAGTATATACCTGTATATTATAGAATGCCAGTACACATAGTTTACCAACCTATTATTTGGTGCATGTGTTTGTCTCCTTTGTAGCAGCCCTTATGGGTGATAGGCCTCCGCCTAAGAGTCTCTATTTACTTGGTTTTCCAGTAAACCTACATGTATTTGTCTATATTTCAGCAGCCTTCATAGGTTTAAAACACTATCACTATAGTCTCAATAGAGCTTGGAGCTGTAGTTATTTTACTAATATGTGTCTGTTTTCCACCAGACTTTCTGAATATCAAATAGTAGAGCTGTAACAACTATTAGGTTTCTTTTCTTTTCCCCCTGCAGGTACTATAGCATACTGTCTTTATATGTGGCATTGGTGTTTAACAGTCTGTGTTAATAAACTCTTTACTTTCTGAGAGGTGCGAGAGTGAACTTTGCTCTCAACAGTCTGATGCTCCTGTAGGCTTCTTCTGTATCCGCTTACCTCCTTACTCTTGTATAGGACCGCACCGCTACATTCCAGTACTGTGAGGTCTATCCGGCCGTTTCTCAATTCCCGTGCCAAAGTACTCCTTCACCCATTGTCCGGTACTTTAGGGCTTATTGCAAGCAATTTCTGCCTGGATTGCTGTATCTGACAGCCTTACATTCCGTTGTTTTGTTGCAGTGCTGCACGGAGCTAAGAGCTCAGACCTCCATCTCTGAATGGCTCCAAGCTCCGCCTCCTCCAGTAAGACCAATTTAAAGGGGCAGCCTAGTCAAAATTAAACTCTCATGATTCAAATAGGGCGTGCATTTTTTTATTTTAATATTTTATTTTTGCGGACGACAAACAATAAAACAGTGTTGCGTACAATACAATATTCATGAGCAGAATGATCAAGATGGTACATTAAGCTTTTACAATGGCAGAATTTGTTTTTATCAGAATGTTCATGGTTTCAATGCCCTTGAGTGAATTCTTTGTCATCTAATTTTCTTAATTCTTTTCTGGGAGAGACAAGCAAACCCTCCCAGTCAACACATCTCCCCAAGTATATTAAAGGAAAAAGTATTATATCTAGCGACAAGAATCTTCTGTCTACTTATATGGAATGTATAGTTCTTCTAGAGTTTTGGTTCCCCAGGGTGCTTAGTTAGTTCTGCTATGTTAGATAATGTATGGCCTCCCCTCAGCCTATGATTATCTAAGTTCATTGCCACTCCCCTCTCAGCTGTGCATTCAATATGTATTCTGAGTTCATAATGGGGTATATGATCTGTTTTTGTTGATCTTTGGGTAGAGTGAGTAGATAGGGCTCCAACTTTACCATAAAGCGTGACCCTGGAGATCTCCCAATACATCAGCTTGTTCTTAGAGCAGTTGTTGATGTATGGCTCTTTTCACCTGCGCAAGTGTAGAGCGTTGGTTTCCCAGTCAATCTTTGAATATTGATTTTCTGACTTGTAGCACTACATTCTGTGTGAATAGTCTGGATGTTTTTGTTACGTTATGAGTGTCCAAAAAAAAGTATATCACTCAGTGTGAGGTTCAATTTTACTCCCAATGTAATGGTCAACCAGTGTGTTACAATCCCCCAGAACCTTCTCAACCTGGGGAAATCCCATATCATATGTGTAATTTCTGCCCCCTGTAATGAACACTTTGGGCAGTTACCAATGGATGAGGGGTCACATTTTTTGTAAGATGTATGGCTTGTGTATTTTGTGTGTGATTCTCTAATGTCTGCTGCTAGGCTTGCCATTTTCACTTTCTGGATGCTTTATTATATGGTGGTTTTCCCTATTTAATATCTTGGTCCATTGGTTGCTAATATGTTGCAATGTTTGTTCATTTGTTAAGGTCATGAGGGCTTTATAGATTGGGGATATGGAGGATATATTCTGCATAGCTCTTTCTCATCTAAAACCTGAGATAGGGTATGTATTCCTAGTTCTTTCCAGTATCTGAAAGCTGTCGTGGTCAGTCCCGTTACAAAATCGGGGTTACTCTGTAGGGGGAGATATTTAGTGATTTCATTATCTACACACAATTTGGAGCAGATTTTCCTCCATGCATAAAGTAGCTGGGCCATTAGAGGTTGATGTTTGAAATATTTATTTACCGTCACAGCCTTAAAATGTGGTATCATGTCTAAAGGCCATGGTTTCATGCATGTCTGTCTAGGGCTGAGTTAGTGAAACGGTTTCCTTCTACCAACCAATCAGAACATATTTTGCCTGCGCTGCCCAGCTATATAATTCTAAATTGGGAACCGCCATTCCTCCAGAGTCTATGGAACTCATCATTTTCCGTTTATTGAATGTTTGTCCAAATGAATGAGAAGATAATGTAGTTTAGATATTTAAGGTCGGTTTTATGTATGATTTCAGGAATCATTTGGTATAGGTACAGAAGTTTTGGGAATAGTATCATTTTAACTAGTCCTATTCTGCCTGAGATTGTAAGGGGAAGTTTCATCCAATGTTGGATGTGATCATGTAACTCTTTTCTTAATGGTGTAAAATTGTCTTTTTACCATTTGCTAGGGTTATATGATAGTTTAATGCCTAGATATTTGAAGTTGCCCTTTACTACTTTAAAATCATATGGCAGGTCAGGTGGGTGGGTTTGCAAGTGCAGCCACACTAATTCCGGCTTGTCTATGTTGATTTTATATCCTGAAACCTGGCTGTATTGTACTATGATATGTATGATTTTGGGAATTTTATTTTTTGGGTCTTGGATATATAGGATCATATCATCTGCAAAGAGAGACAAGTGAAGTAATGTGTCACCGATTTGAAGGCCTTCTGTTTAGGTGTGGATTTTAACCCCTTAATGACCGGACCATTTTTCAATTTTCTTACCCTTAATGACAATGGCTATTTTTACATTTCTGCAGTGTTTGTGTTTAGCTGTAATTTTCCTCTTACTCATTTACTGTACCCATACATATTATATACCGTTTTTCTCGCCATTAAATGGACTTTCTAAGGATACCATTATTTTCATCATATCTTATAATTTCCTATAAAAAAAATATAAAATATGAGGAAAAAATTGAAAAAAACACACTTTTTCTAACTTTGACCCCCAAAATCTGTTACACATCTACAATCACCAAAAAACACCTATGCTAAATAGTTTCTAAATTTTGTCCTGAGTTTAGAAATACCCAATGTTTACATGTTCTTTACTTTTTTTGCAAGTTATAGGGCCATAAATACAAGTAGCACTTTGCTATTTCCAAACAACTTTTTTTCAAAATTAGCGCTAGTTACATTGGAACCCTGATATCTGTCAGGAATACCTGAATATCCCTTGACATGTATATATTTTTTTTTAGAAGACAACCCAAAGTATTGATCTAGGCCCATTTTGGTATATTTCATGCCACCATTTCACCGCCAAATGTCATCAAATAAAAAAAAAAGTTCACTTTTTCACAAATTTTGTCACAAACTTTAGGTTTCCCACTGAAATTATTTACAAACAGCTTCTGCAATTAAGGCACAAATGGTTGTAAATGCTTCTTTGGGATCCCCTTTGTTCAGAAATAGCAGACTTATATGGCTTTGGGGTTGCTTTTTGGTAAGTAGAAGGCCGCTAAATGCTGCTGCGCACCACACGTAAATTATGCCCAGCAGTTAAGGGGTTAAATTAGGTAGCTTGTAGGGAGCTTGCAGGGTTAATTTTAGCTTTAGGGTAGAGATCAGCCTCCCACCTGACACATCCCACCCCCTGATCCCTCCCAAACAGTTCTCTTCCCTCCCCCACCCCACAATTGTCCCCGCCATCTTAAGTACTGGCAGAAAGTCTGCCAGTACTAAATAAAAGGAGTTTTTCTTTTTTTTAATAAAAAAAAATAAAATGTTTTAGCTGTGATGGACTCCTGCCTTAGCCCCAACCTCCATGATCCCCCCCCCCCAGCTCTCTAACCCTCTCCCCTACCTAATTGCCGCCATCTTGGGTACTGGCAGCTGTCTGCCAGTACCCAATTTGCCCCCCAAAAAAGTGTTTTTTTTATTATTTTTTATTACCATTTTAATTTTTTCTGTAGTGTAGCAGCCCCCCACAATACCCCAACCCCCTCCCCCTCCCAGATCCTCATATATTTACTTTTTCCCCCCTCTTCCCACTCATTGGTGTCAGTGTGGGTAGGTAATCGCGCGCACCCGGATGCACTTACAGGAGCCGGATGCCGGGTAGCGATGGGCCGCCCACCCGCCTCCCTGTTGCGCTCCCACCCACCAACGAACCGGCCGCATCGCTACCGGTGCAGAGAGGGCCACAGAGTGGCTCTCTCTGCATCGGATGCTTTCTAAAGGGTATTGCAGGATGCCTCAATATCGAGGCATCACTGCAATACCCTGAGAGCTGCTGGAAGCGATTGCGATCGCTTCCAGCACTCTCTTAGACAAGTGACGTACCAGGTACGTCCATTGTCACTAACTGCAAGTTTTTGCAGGACGTACCTGGTACGTCACTTGTCATTAAGGGGTTAAGAGCTAGTGGTTCTAGCAACAAGTCAAAAAGGAGCGTGGACAAGGGACATCCCTGTCTTGTTCCTTTGTGAATTGAAAAGGGGAGTGAAGGTTCTATATTGATGAGTATCTTAGCCTGTGGAGCAGAATATAACAGTTGGATTGCTTGGGTGAAAGGCCATGTGATGCCAAAGTGTGGAAGAGGTGGTCCATAGTGTGGAAGAGATGGTCCCACAAGACTCTGTCAAAGGTCTTTTCTGCGTCTATTAGTAGGACACATGCTTTTGGCTTGACCCTCTTCCCTCTACCTCGTGGATGATCCCAAAAGTTAGTCAAAAGGTGTTGAAGAGTATGAATGTTTATGACCGATGACCTGCTCTTTACAAACCCTGTCTCATCTTTATGGATTAAGGATGGTAGTATGGTGGCCAATCTATCCGCGAAAATTTCAGTAAGGATTTTATAGTCGTAGTTCATCAAGGAAATGGGTTGATATGATGCATTTTGTGGTGGGTCCCTGTCTGGTTTTAGTAACAAACATATGTGGGTCTCTGTAAAAAAAATTGAGAGGGAGATTTTGCCCCCCAAGATGCCATTAAACAATTCTGCTAGTGTGCCTGCAATATCCTGTTTAAGTATTTTATAAAATTCTCAGAGTAAACCATCCAGTCCTATAGTTTTCTCTAAGTGTAGCTCCTCAAATGTTTTTGTTACCTCCTGCAGTATGATGGGAGCATTTAAGATTTGTTGTTGTTCTTCTGACACCTTTGGGATTTTGAGAGATTGGCAGAAAGTTGTTTGTTGAAGTGGTTCTGGGTTATCCCCTTTATATAGGTGTTTATAATAATCCCTGAATGCATTTTGGATCTCTCGGGTTGTGTTGCAGACTTTGTTTTGTGTCTTAATCATTAATATGTTGTTGGGGGGATTTATAAGTCTTGTAAATCTGGCTAGGACGCCTTTGATAAACCTCAGATGAAATGCCTGTCAGGCATTTGCCGATCTGAGTAATTTTATAGGGAATAATTGTTGTTGCCGTTACAGCATATTTAAAGACTGTAGGAGGTATATTTTGGTAATGATATGTCTTCATGCTGTTTCTATGGATGATGCCCTAATTTTTTCTATAATTGTGTATGAACACCCGACGTCAGTATAGTGTTAAGCCCACTGATATCCCACTGCATGTGGGATTCATCTAATCATAGTCTAAATTGTGCAAAGGGAGCTTTTTGCTAAGTCGTTGGGTGCTACACAATGGGCCTCTCTGTCCTCTGACCTGTGTTATGATATACCCCTTCAGTATCTTCGCATATATTAGTAATTTAGCATACCTGATCTCCCTGATCCCTATCACTCTGATGGAAGCATTGTGTGTTTTTTAAATGTTTTTATCTTGTGTTATGTTAACACTTCATATCTATACTTATTAAGAGTTATGTTTTATACCCTGCCCCATATCTAACCTCTACCTATGAAGTGTGTGACAGATAATTATATCTTTCTCTTTTTTTGAATATTTAATTTAACCTTTATAAATATTCCTGGCACCCCCCCCCCCCATCCTATTGATCATTATATATAATTAAGGGGTAACTAAGAGTTTATATTTGAATGTGTTCTACATCTTACATTTTTTTCCCAAAATGTCTGGCTAGGAGTCTTCCTACTTTATTACCATGTCTATAGTATTTTGTGCAGGTTGTATTTAAAGCCCTCATGGCCTCTTGGAATAATATTGCATCCCTTTGTGATTTGATTTCATGATACTTGGTTTTAGTAGTTGTGTTGGGATTAGGTAGGTACTTATTTCTGACATTAAGCAACTGTCTCAGGAGCATTTCTTCTCTCTGTTTTTCCTTTTTTCTGATACCAATCAAGTATGTATTGGTTACTCCCCTGAGGACTGCTTTGCCCACCTCCCAAAAAAAGTAGTGGATTTTCCCTGTGTGCATTGTTAGTTGTTTGATATGCTAACCATTCTCCTAACAATTTTTTTAAAGATTTTTTTTTAAGATTTAATAAGTTTATTTAGCTGCGGGGTCTGAGAGCGGTGGTTTAGGGGTTAATAAGTTTATTTAGTTGCGGCGGGGTCCGGGAGTGGCGGGATAGGGGTTAATAAGTTTTATTTAGGTGGCGGCGGTGTCGGGGTGGCAGATCAGAGGTTAATAAGTATAATGTAAGTGGCGGCGGTGTAGGGGGGGCAGATTAGGGGTGTTTAGACTCGGGTACATGTTAGGGTGTTAGGTGTAAACATTCCCATAGGAATCAATGGGATATCGGGCTGCAGCGAACAAAAACTTTCGCTGCTTTCCGGCTCCCATTGATTCCTATGGCATCCGCCGCCTCCAGGGCGGCAGATTGAAAACCAGGTACGCTGGGCCGGAATAGTGCCGAGCGTACCTAGTAGATATTTGATAACTTCCAAAAGTAGTCAGATTGTGCCGAACTTGCGTTCGGAACATCTGTAGTGACGTAAGCATCGATCTGTGTCGGACTGAGTCCGGCGGATTGTATGTTACGTCACCAAATTCTACTTTTGCCATTTTGTAGGGTTTGATAACTAAAGTGAATCAGGCTTGCCACAAATACGCTGCGGAAATCCAGTGTATTTGAGGTTGACGGCTTGATAAATACATGCCCTTGTGTTAGTTTTTTTTAAAATTTGTAATTTAGATTTTTTTAATTGGCAGTGTTTTTTATTATTTTTAGAATACTTAGGTTAGGTTAATTTATAGTTTAATGTTAGGTTTATTTTTATTTCACAAGTACATTTTTATTTATTTAAATATAGTTATATTGTAATTTTAATTTAAAGTTAGGGGGTGTTAGGTTTAGGGGTTAATAGTTTAATTTAGTGTTTTGCGATGTAGGGGGCCGGAGGTTTAGGGGTTAATAGGTAGGGATGGGTGAATGTGTAAATTTTCAAATTTCGAATGTAGAACAAATGTTATTACCGAAATTCGAATTCTAAATCCGAATGTCGATAAGAACGAATATTCTTAAAAATTCGAAAATCGAATGTTATTTACAGTTTTCGAATGTCACTTTCGAATTCGAATGTTTATAATTATATCGAATGTCCACATTCGAAATTTCGAATATAACATTCTATTTAACAAATACTATTCAGAAATTCAATAGTTCATGTGGTAGGGCGGGAATCTAGTAAATTGATACATAATAGATACAAATATATCATTTCGAATGTTTCCATATAGAATATTGCATAATTTGAATATTACATTTAAAGAAAGCATTAGAAATACTATTACAAACATATAAATTCGAATTTTTCGAATTCGAATACAAATTTGAATTTTTCTAATTTGAATATTGCATAATTCGAATATTACATTTAAAGAAAAAGCATTAGAAATACTATTACAATCTAAATTCGAATTTTTCGAATTCGAATACACGTATTGCATAATTCGAATATTACATTTAAAGAAAAAGCATTAGAAATACTATTACAATCTAAATTCGAATATTGCATAATTCGAATATTACATTTAAAGAAAAAGCATTAGAAATACTATTACAATCTAAATTCGAATTTTTCGAAAAAGAATATTTTCGAATGTAATTGTAAAATTCGAAACCGAACATTCGAAAATCGAATGTTAGAATGTTATGTAAACATTTGAATTTCGATTCAAACGAACGAATGTGTTAAAATTTGTGCCGTTTTTCGAATGTTGCTTAACATTCGCCCATCCCTATTAATAGGTTTATTTAGTGGCGGTGATGTGGGAGGCCGGAGGTTTAGGGGTTGATAACTTTATTATAGTGTCGGCGATGTTGGGGAGCGGCGGAATAGGGGTTAACTTTATTATAGTGGCGGTGATGTCAGGGAGCGGCGGATTAGGGGGTTAATAACGTTTATTAATGTCTGCGATGTCAGGAGCGGCAGATTAGGGGTTAATAACTTTATTTAGGTGTCGGCGATGTCGGGTGCGGCAGATTAGGGGTGTTTAGACTTGGGGTTTATGTTAGGGTGTTAGGTTTAAACATAACTTTTTTCCCCATAGACATCAATAGGGTTGCGTTACAGCGATTTTTCATTCCGCACTTCAGATTTTTTCTAACACTCTCTCCCCATTGATGTCTATGGGGGAATGCGTGCACTAGCAAGTCAAAGCAACACTTGGATTTTGTGCGGCATGGAGCTTAACGCCACTATATCGCACGCACAAGGAGGCTTTTCAGTAACTCGTAATGGCCGCCTCTTATCTCAGTGCAGTATGATAGTTTTTCACAGCTAGACAGCGCTAGTTTATGTGTGCATTGTAGAAAACATTGTGTTCACTCCCGTGGAGTTATTTATTTGGTAAAACAAAAAGTCCACAGCACCATATACATTCTTAAATCCTTAATAATTTATTGAAGCATACAAACAGACAGGTATGCTGTGACGTTTCTGGATCACAGTCCCTTAATCATGCATACTGACCTACACATCTGTGTCTTTTTTAAAGGTACAACTAACCAATCATAAACCTGGCATAATTAACCCCTTAATACAATGTTTATAGTCTCATACTGCTATCTAGTGTTTATATTAAAAACAACTACAATCTAGTATCATATAAAATAATACAGAATTGTGTTAAATGTTACATGTACACTTTACTTATTAATCTAAACCAAAAGTACTTAGCACAAAAAGATCCTATGATAGACACGGGGACAGAAACATCAGGTAAGATAAGATAAGACACCTAGATGAAGACAGACAGACAGATCAAATTCTCTATTTAAACCTTTAGGGTGCATTGTATCCAATTTATGGATCCAGAATGTCTCTCCTTGTTTCAAGAGGCGTTCTCTACTTCCCCCTCCCCTAGGTATGTCAATCTGGTCAATTATTTGCCATCTGAGTTGGCTAATTTGGTGGCCACATACTACAAAATGGCATGCTACAGGAGCCTGGGCATTCTTTTTCCTTATATTTGACATAAATGACTTGGAGTTATTTATGAGTCAGCACTAATTGGTTAAAATGCAAGTCTGTCAAAAGAACTGAAATAAGAGGGCAGCCTACAGAGACTTATATACAAGGTAATTACAGAGGAAAAAAAGTATATTAATATAACCGTGTTAGGTTATGCAAAAATGGGGAATGGGACTACCATAAATAGAAAAAAATAGTAATATAATTTTAACAATCATTAATAATAGAAGTTGAAGTAACATAATAAGTAGTATTAGGTAGACATGTAAAACCTCTTTTTTTTATATTATTATCTTGAATTGTTTCCTCCTTTAATACAGAAGGTCAATCTTGGCCTAATAAAGCTTATGTAATCTAGAGGAAACTAGAAATGTAAAACTAGGGTTGGGGTAAATCAGCAGACAATAGCTGCTCTAAATCAGGGAAGGGGTATTTGGCATATGAATTATTGACTGCTAAAAAGGCAGATGATATAGGTATATCAATGAACAGTTGCTAGACCTGAAAATAGTATAAGCTCGCTGAAGTTGTAAGGAGCATTGGGAATCCGGAGTGCTATATTTCTTCTGACCTCTATTTTATGGTCCTTACTGAGTAGGTTTTGGGACGCTCTATGGGAAGCATGTTATTTCTTCTTGTGTCTCAAATAGTTTAATGAGGGTCTTATGTATCATACAGTTAGGAGATTAAGTTGTGTCTTGATTAAGGTCTCTAGGGAGATATCTATCTACTTAGTCTAGGAAACTATAAGTGGTATGAATATAGTTAATGTATCAAATTATGATTAGGGGTGTCATTAGAGAACTTACACAGTAGATCAAGAATATATAAGGAGAGCAGAGAGCACTATAGATGAAAACCTTTTGATCTGAAATAACATGTGTACAATAAATGTCCAGTGACCCCATAAAAGGAGCAGACCATAGAGTTGTTCTTAACTATAATCCCCTGAGTCACAAGCTAATACAGAGAATAACCATATCTAAGACAAGTAAATTAGCAGGTCACAATTGCTGTAGTAGAAAAATAAGGTAGAAAGATTTAATCTCATATTTGGTATAAAAACAGGTAAGAGTGCTTAGCTTAACGTACATTCAAAATTTATAAGTCCCAATAGATTTAATCAGTAGTGATGTCCCGAACTGTTCGCCCGCGAACGGTTCACAGCGAACATAGCTTGTTCGCGTTCGCGTTTGTGGGCGAACACATGGCGATGTTCGATCCGCCCCTATGTGTCATCATTGTGGAAACTTTGACCCTTTATGTCACAGCCGCCTGACACATTAGAGCCAATCAACATCAGACACTCCCTCACAGACACTCCCAGCTACTCGGAATCCGCCATTTTAGACTCATAACGACCTTGCTTTTTTAATGATAGGACGTGTTATGTTTTTGCTCCTGACATTAATAGGAAAAACATAGCTAGGCTAGTGTATTTACAGTCCAAAAGGACTCCACTCATCTCTGCTGCAAGCACAGCACCCCAAAAAGCCCTTTTTAGGGCTATATTTCGTGCCGTTTTTTTTTTTTTTTTCTTTTTTATTAGCATTTGCCTGGCTTTCAGCTGTGTGTTTAAGGCTCACAGCATATGCTGTGACTACTGCCACCACTGATATCTCCCCCTAACAACATTAGTTTAAATTTAACTAACCCAAAAATATAATTATTTTTCTAGTGTAATTTTTTTTCATTTTCTATCAGGCCAGTGTCACACAGCATATACTCTGGTTCATTGCTCTGTGCCAGCCAGCAGCCAGCAGTGTCAATATCCGTTTATAACATTATTTTTAATTAAAAAAAAAAACACAAAAAAATATTTTTCTAGTGTAATCTAATTACATTTACTATCATGCCTGTGTCTGTCAGGCTCACTCAGCATTAATATACCTCTTTTTTTTCAGTCTTTTGGTTAATTGGTCTGTGCCAGGCAGCCACCCAGCACTCATATCTATTTTTCTTTCACCTTAATTTTAATATAAAAAAAAAAAAGTTTAAATTTGTTTGCTAGTGTAATCAAATCTAATTTTCTATCCGGCCTGTGTGTTTTGCTGACATAGAGAGCCTACTGTGTTTACTTGCTGCCCTCCCTAGTCTATGAGCCACGACTCATATGTGTTTAACCTTTTTTTAATTTCCCCCCCAAAAAAATCATTTCAATCATTTTTCTAGTGTAATCTAATATTATTTTCTATCAGGCGTGTGTGTATCCGACATACATAGCCTACTGTTTTTAATAGCTGCCCTTCCAAGGCTATCAGCCACGACTCATATGTATGTGCTTAACCTTTTTCTTAAAATTTCCAAAAAAAAGTCTTTAAATCATTATGCTAGTGTAATCTAATTGTATTTTCTATCAGACCTGTGTCTAACTGTCTATCTGACTTACACAGCATACTGTTGTTATAATTGCTGCCCTACGTAGCAGCCAGCCAGTGCGACCAGTCATAGAGTCATATGTGCATTGCACTTCTTAACATAATTTTAATATTAAAATCTAAAATTTTAAAATATTTTGCTAGTGTAATGTAACTTAATTTTCTATCAGTCCTGTGTTTTTGTCACTTACACAGCATACTGTGTTAAATTACTGCCCTACCTACCATCCACGACTCATATCTGCCAGCCTGTCTGCCAGGCCCAAGTAGCCAATTAGTGGCACCAATCACAATTCTTGTAACAGTAATAAAAAAAAAAAAAAAACCATAATTTTTTGGACTGCAAATATTCAGTCTCCTAGGGCCATTGAATTTCATTTACCTCCTGCCTGCCACTGCCAGCCTTTTGTGCCAGGCCGTCTAGCCAACTATTTACACCAATCATAATTGTTGTCACAGTCAGACAGTATAGTTATTAATTTAAATAAAAAATTTTTTTAGTGTTGATCTTAACCCTCAGTTTGCTCATGCCTTTGAATTGCACTTTTCTACAGCCTTCCAAGCCTGTGTGCCAGGCCTACTTAAAAAATATTTACACCAATCATATTTGTTGTGACAGTATTCTAATAATTAAAAATTAAATTTTTTGGTAATAGTTTCTGTGATTTGAATCCTCAGTTTGCTGGTGCCATTGAATAGCACTTTCCTCCTGCCTTGCAGCGTGCTGTGAGTCAGGCCCACCTAGCCAATTGTTGTCAGCAATCATATTTCTGTTAACAGTATTGCAAAAATTGTCAATCATCACTGTTTAGACTGTCAGTAATCAGTCTCCTAGTGTCCTTGAATTGCATCTCCCTCCTGCCTGCCATCCTTTTGTGCCAGGCCGTCTTGCCAACTATTTACACCAATCCTAATTTTTTGTCACAGTATAGTTACTAATTAAAATTAAAAAAATCTTTATTGTTGATGATCTTAACCCTCAGTTTGCTCGTGCCTTTGAATTGCACTTTTCTACAGCCTTCCAAGCCTGTGTACCAGGCCTACTTAAAAAATATTTACACCAATCATATTTGTTGTGACAGTATTCTAATAATTAAAAATTAAAATTTTTGGTAATAGTTGCTGTGATTTGAATCCTCAGTTTGCTGGTGCCATAGAATAGCACTTTCCTCCTGCCTTGCAGCCTGCTGTGAGCCAGGCCCACCTAGCCAATTGTTGTCAGCAATCATATTTCTGTTAACAGTATTGCAAAAATTGTCAATCATCACTGTTTAGACTGTCAGTAATCAGTCTCCTAGTGTCCTTGAATTGCATCTCCCTCCTGCCTGCCATCCTTTTGTGCCAGGCCGTCTTGCCAACTATTTACACCAATCCTAATTTTTTGTCACAGTATAGTTACTAATTAAAATAAAAAAAATCTTTATTGTTGATGATCTTAACCCTCAGTTTGCTCGTTCCTTTGAATTGCACTTTTCTACAGCCTTCCAAGCCTGTGTGCCAGGCTACTTAAAAAATATTTACACCAATCATATTTGTTGTGACAGTATTCTAATAATTAAAAATTAAAATTTTTGGTAATAGTTGCTGTGATTTGAATCATCAGTTTGCTGGTGCCATTGAATAGCACTTTCCTCCTGCCTTGCAGCCTGCTGTGAGCCAGGCCTACCTAGCCAATTGTTGTCAGCAATCATATTTCTGTTAACAGTATTTCAAAAATTGTCAATCATCACTGTTTAGACTGTCAGTAATCAGTCTCCTAGTTTCCTTGAATTGCATCTCCCTCCTGCCTGCCATCCTTTTGTGCCAGGCCGTCTTGCCAACTATTTACACCAATCCAAATTTTTTGTCACAGTATAGTTACTAATTACAATTAAAAAAATCTTTATTGTTGATGATCTTAACCCTCAGTTTGCTCGTGCCTTTGAATTGCACTTTTCTACAGCCTTCCAAGCCTGTGTGCCAGGCCTACTTAACCCCTTAATGACCGGACCATTTTTCAATTTTCTTACCCTTAATGACAATGGCTATTTTTACATTTCTGCAGTGTTTGTGTTTAGCTGTAATTTTCCTCTTACTCGTTTACTGTACCCACACATATTATATACCGTTTTTCTCGTCATTAAATGGACTTTCTAAAGATACCATTATTTTCATCATATCTTATAATTTACTAAAAAAAAATGATAAAATATGAGGAAAAAATGGAAAAAAACACACTTTTTCTAACTTTGACCCCCAAAATCTGTTACACATCTACAATCACCAAAAAACACCCATGCTAAATAGCTTATAAATTTTGTCCTGAGTTTAGAAATACCCAATGTTTACAAGTTCTTTGCTTTTTTTTTGCAATTTATGGGGCAATAAATACAAGTAGCACTTCGCTATTTCCAAACCACTTTTTTTCAAAATTAGCGCTAGTTACTTTGGAACCCTGATATCTGTCAGGAATACCTGAATATCCCTTGACATGTATATATTTTGTTTTAGAAGACATCCCAAAGTATTGATCTAGGCCCATTTTGGTATATTTCATGCCACCATTTCACCGCCAAATGCGATAAAAAAAAAAAAAAAAGTTAACTTTTTCACAAATTTTGTCACAAACTTTAGGTTTCCCACTGAAATTATTTACAAACAGCTTCTGCAATTATGGCACAAATGGTTGTAAATGCTTCTCTGGGATCCCCTTTTTCAGAAATAATAGACTTATATGGCTTTGTGGTTGCTTTTTGGTAATTAGAAGGCCGCTAAATGCCGCTGCGCACCACACATGTTTTATGCCCAGGAGTGAAGGGGTTAATTAGGGAGCTTGTAGGGAGCTTGTAGGGTTAATTTTAGCTTTAGTGTAGTGTAGTAGACAACCCCAAGTATTGATCTAGGCCCATTTTGGTATATTTTATTCCACCATTTCACCGCCAAATGCGAGCAAATAAAAAAAAAAACTTTACATTTTTCACAATTTTAGGTTTCTCACTGAAATTATTTACAAACAGCTTATGCTATTATGGCAGAAATTGTTGTAAAAGCTTCTCTGGGATCCCCTTTGTTCAGAAATAGCAGATTTATATGGCTTTGGCGTTGCTTTTTGGTAATTAGAAGGCCGCTAAATGCTGCTGCGCACCACACGTGAATTATGCCCAGCAGTGAAGGGGTTAAATTAGGTAGCTTGTAGGGAGCTTGCAGGGTTAATTTTAGAGATCAGCCTCCCACCTGACACATCCCACACCCTGATCCCTCCCAAACAGCTCTCTTCCCTCCCCCACCCCACAATTGTTACCGTCATCTTAAGTACTGGCAGAAAGTCTGCCAGTACTAAATAAAATAGTTTTTTTTTTTTTTTAAATAAAAATTATAAAATATTTTAGTTGTGATGGACCCCTGCCTTAGCACCAACCTCCCTGATCCCCCCCTCCAGCTCTCTAACCCTCTCCCCTACCTAATTACCGCCATTTTGGGTACTGGCAGCTGTCTGCCAGTACCCAGTTTGACCCCACAAACCAAACTATTTTAATTTTATTTTTAACTTTTATCTGTATGTTTAATTATTTCTGTAGTGTAGCAGCCCCCCCACAATACCCCCACCCCCTCCCCCTCCCAGATCCTTTTAAATGAAAAAAAAAAAATAAAAAAAAAATTTCCCCTTCATTTTTCATTGGTGTCAGTGTGGCTAATGTGCGCATGTGCACGTGCACGCGCACGCGCGTCCACGTGCACACGTGCGCCAACGTGCACACGCACACCAGTGCACGTGTGCGCGCGCACACGCTCCATCCTCCCACCTCCCAAAGGCACCTTTGGCACCATCACTACCGGTGCAGAGAGGGCCACAGAGTGGCTCTCTCTGCATCGGAGTCTTGTAAAGGGGTATTGCAGGATGCCTCCATATCGAGGCATCACTGCAATACCCTCATAGCTGCTGGAAGTGATTGTGATCACTTCCAGCACTCTGTTAGACAACTGACGTACCAGGTACGTCCATTGTCATTAACTGCTTGTTAATGCATGACGTACCTGGTACGTCAGTTGTCATTAAGGGGTTAAAAAATATTTACACCAATCATATTTGTTGTGACAGTATTCTAATAATTAAAAATTAAAATTTTTGGTAATAGTTGCTGTGATTTGAATCCTCAGTTTGCTGGTGCCATTGAATAGCACTTTCCTCCTGCCTTGCAGCCTGCTGTGAGCCAGGCCCACCTAGCCAATTGTTGTCAGCAATCATATTTCTGTTAACAGTATTGCAAAAATTGTCAATCATCACTGTTTAGACTGTCAGTAATCAGTCTCCTAGTTTCCTTGAATTGCATCTCCCTCCTGTCTGCCATCTTTTGTGCCAGGCCGTCTTGCCAACTATTTACACCAATCCAAATTTTTTGTCACAGTATAGTTACTAATTACAATTAAAAAAATCTTTATTGTTGATGATCTTAATCCTCAGTTTGCTCGTGCTTTTGAATTTCACTTTTCTACAGCCTTCCAAGCCTGTGTGCCAGGCCTACTTAAAAAATATTTACACCAATCATATTTGTTGTGACAGTATTCTAATAATTAAAAATTAAAATTTTTGTTAATAGTTGCTGTGATTTGAATCCTCAGTTTGCTGGTGCCATTAAATAGCACTTTCCTCCTGCCTTGCAGCCTGCTGTGAGCCAGGCCCACCTAGCCAATTGTTGTCAGCAATCATATTTCTGTTAACAGTATTGCAAAAATTGTCAATCATCACTGTTTAGACTGTCAGTAATCAGTCTCCTAGTCTCCTTGAATTGCATCTCCCTCCTGCCTGCCATCCTTTTGTGCCAGGCCGTCTTGCCAACTATTTACACCAATCCAAATATTTTGTCACAGTATAGTTACTAATTAAAATTAAAAAAATCTTTATTGTTGATGATCTTAACCCTCAGTTTGCTCGTGCCTTTGAATTTCACTTTTCTACAGCCTTCCAAGCCTGTGTGCCAGGCCTACTTAAAAAATATTTACACCAATCATATTTGTTGTGACAGTATTCTAATAATTAAAAATTTAAATTTTTGGTAATAGTTGCTGTGATTTGAATCCTCAGTTTGCTGGTGCCATTAAATAGCACTTTCCTCCTGCCTTGCAGCCTGCTGTGAGCCAGGCCCACCTAGCCAATTGTTGTCAGCAATCATATTTCTGTTAACAGTATTGCAAAAATTGTCAATCATCACTGTTTAGACTGTCAGTAATCAGTCTCCTAGTGTCCTTGAATTGCATCTCCCTCCTGCCTGCCATCCTTTTGTGCCAGGCCGTTTTGCCAACTATTTACACCAATCCAAATTTTTTGTCACAGTATAGTTACTAATTAAAATAAAAAAAATCTTGATTGTTGATCTTAATCCTCATTTTGCTTGTGCCATTGAATTGCACTTTTCTACTGCCTGCCAGCCTGTGTGCCAGGCCCAACTATCCAATTAGTGCTAGCAATCATATTTCTTTTAACAGTATTGAAAAATGTGTCAATCAACACTGTTTTGACTGTCAATCTGCAGTCTACTAGTGCCCTTGAATTGCATTTTCCTCCTGCCTGCCTGCCTGTGTGCCAGTCCCAATTAGCCAATTAGTGCCACCACTCATATTTATTGTAACAGGATTGGAATTTTTGTTAATCATAACTGTTTTGACTGTGATTCTTCAGTCTCCTAGTGCCATTGAATTGCAGTTTCCTTTCTCCCAGCGTGTGTGCCAAACAGGCTCATTTGCCAAATAGTGCCAAACAATCATATTTGTTGCCACAGTACTAGTAATATTTCAAAAAATTAACAATTTGTGATTTTTAAAACATCTGTCTTTTTTGTTGTTGTCAGTCTCACAGCGTATACTGTGCCCACTTTCACATTGCCACCACTCAATTGGTGTAATAGTATTGTTAGTGTCCATTTAAAAATAAATGACAGGCAGAGGCAGGCCACCCCGCAGGTTCCGTGGTCGTGGTCGTGGTGCTGTGATTCCTTTAGACCCTACAAATATGCACATTGTTCAGACGCCAGGTGCCAGGGGGGATGCAAAAACTTCTGAGGAGGACCTAGTTGAATGGCTAACACAGGAAACCCAATCTTCTTCAGCTTCCGCTGCTAGTCCTCCTAACCTTGACGGACCATCTAAGTCCAGCTGTGCTTTGGGCAGGTCTCAAGTGACCAGTGACACTCCGCCGCCTGTCGCCACCACCAACACTAGCACCACAGCCGCTTCACTTGATCTGTCACAGGAGTTATTGACACATCATTTTGAAGAAATGAGTGATGCGCAACCATCATTGACAGAGGATGTAGATAATAGTGATCAGTCTCAGTCAGGCAGCATTACTGACATGGAGGTACGGTGTGATGATGATGGTGATGTTGTACCCGCTGCTGCTTCCTTTCTTGATGTTTCAGATACAAGTGAAGCGGTTGATGATGATGTGTCGGTGGATGTCACGTGGGTGCCTGCTAGAAGAGAAGAAGAAGAGGGAGAAAGTTCAGATGGGGAGACAGAGAGGAGGAGGAGGAGACGATTTGGAAGCACGGGGAGGTCGTCTCAATGAGCTAGTGGCACAGTCAGACAGCATGCATCATCACCAGGGGTCAGCCAGACAGCCCGCCGACGCCCATCAACGCATGCTGTTGCCACCACCAGAATGCCGTCATCGCAGAGCTCAGCAGTGTGGCATTTTTTTTGTGTGTCTGCCTCTGACAACAGCGATGCCATTTGCAACCTGTGCCAAAAGAAACTGAGTCGTGGGAAGTCCAACAGCCACCTAGGTACAACTGCTTTGCGAAGGCACATGGTCTCCCATCACAAAGACCGATGGGAAGAACACATGAGTAGAAGCAGAACACAAAGTGAAAGCCGCCCTCCTCCTCCTGCTCCAGCATCTTCAGCCACGTCAACCAGTGCTGTCCTCCTTGCCCCCTCTCAACCATCCTCCACTCAGTCTCTCTTACGTAGCAGTTCCTGGTCATCTGCCCACAGTCAGGTGTCTGTCAAGGACATGTTTGAGCGTAAGAAGTCAATTTCTCAAAGTCACCCCCTTGCCCGGCGTCTGAAAGCTGGCTTGTCTGAACTCTTAGCCCGCCAGCTTTTACCATACAAGCTGGTGGAGTCTGATGCTTTCAAAAAATTTGTATCTATTGGGACACCGCAGTGGAAGGTACCTGGCAGAAATTTCTTTTCACAAAAGGCAATCCCAAACCTGTACTATGTTGTGAGAAAGGAAGTTATGGCATGTCTGGCACACAGCGTTGGGGCAAGGGTCCATATGACCACGGATAGCTGGTCTGCAAAGCATGGTCAGGGCAGGTATATCACCTACACTGCGCATTGGGTAAACCTGCTGACTTCTGACAAGCATGGAATGCGTGGCTCTGCAGAAAAGTTGGTGACACCGCCACGACTTGCAGGCAGGCCTGCTGCTACCTCCTCTACTCCTCCTACTCCATCCTCTTCCATAACCTCTTCCTCGGCTGAGTCCTCTTCAACTTCTGCGTCTTGCTCCACATCTATGGCACCCCCCAGCTCCCCAGGTACTATGCTACATCCCGGGTACGGCAGTGTCATGCCGTCTTGGGGTTGACTTGCCTGAAAGCGGAGAGTCACACCGCACCAGCACTCCTGACCGCCCTGAACGCACAGGTGGATCAGTGGCTGACTCCGCACCAACTGGAGATTGGCAAGGTTGTTTCTGACAATGGAAGAAATTTGGTGGCGGCATTGAAATTGGGCAAGTTGACACATGTGCCGTGCATGGCACATGTGTGTAATCTGATTGTACAACGATTTGTCCATAAGTACCCAGGCTTACAGGACGTCCTGAAGCAGGCCAGGAAGGTGTGTGGCCATTTCAGGCGTTCCTACACGGCCATGGCGCACTTGTCTGATATCCAGCGTCGAAACAACCTGCCAGTGAGGCGCTTGATTTGCGACAGCCCGACACGGTGGAATTCAACACTCCTAATGTTTGACCGCCTGCTCCAACAAGAAAAAGCTGTTAATGAGTATTTGTATGACCGGGGTGCTAGGACAGCCTCTGGGGAGCTGGGGATATTTTTGCCAAATTACTGGACGCTCATGCGCAATGCCTGTAGGCTCATGCGTCCTTTTGAGGAGGTGACAAACCTTGTCAGTCGCACCGAAGGCACCATCAGCGACATCATACCATTTGTTTTCTTCCTGGAGCATGCCCTGCGAAGAGTGCTGGATCAGGCAGTAGATGAGCGTGAAGAGGAAGCGGGAGAGTTGTGGTGTCCATCACCCCCGCAAACAGCCGAATCAGCATTGCTTGCTGGACCTGCGGCAACGCAGGAAGAGGATTGTGAGGAAGAGGATTTAGAGGAGGAATGTGGCTTTGGGGAGGATGAGGAGGAGGAAGACC
The DNA here is from genome assembly GCF_027579735.1 of Bombina bombina. Classification (NCBI taxonomy): domain Eukaryota; kingdom Metazoa; phylum Chordata; class Amphibia; order Anura; family Bombinatoridae; genus Bombina; species Bombina bombina. The sequence continues at coordinate 293,639,842 of NC_069504.1, forward strand.
GAGCACAACAGTCATCCCAGGGTGCTCGTTGTTGTCACCTCTCTGGTACCCGTGGTGTTGTACGTGGCTGGGGGGAAGAAGATACCATCAGTGAGATCAGTGAGGAGGAGGAACGCAACATGATTAGCTCAGCATCCAACCTTGTTCAAATGGGTTCTTTCATGCTGTCGTGCCTGTTGAGGGACCCTCGTATAAAAAAGCTGAAGGAGAACGACCTGTACTGGGTGTCCATGCTCCTCGACCCCCGGTATAAGCATAAAGTGCCTGAAATGTTACCAAATTCCCGCAAGTCGGAAAGGATGGAGCATTTTCATAATAAATTAAAAACTATGCTTTACACAGCGTATAAGGGTGATGTCACAGCACCACGGGAATGTAACAGGGGAAGAGATGAAATTAATCCTCCTCCTCCCACGACCACGGCGGCAAGGACCGGGCGCTTTCCTGACGTCTTGTTGATGGAGGACATGCGTACCTTTTTAACTCCCATGCACCATCAGAGCCTTTCGGGATCCAGCCTTAGAGAAAGACTCAACCGATAGGTAGCAGACTACCTAGCTTTAACTGCGGATCTCGACACTCTCAGGAGCGATGGACCCCTTGACTACTGGGTGTGCAGGCTGGACTTGTGGCCTGAGCTATCCCAATTTGCAATGCAACTTCTGGCCTGCCCCGCTTCGAGTGTCCTGTCCGAAAGGACTTTTAGTGCAGCAGGAGGTTTTGTCACTGAGAAGAGAAGTCGCCTAGGTCAAAAAAGCCTTGACTATCTCACTTTTATAAAAATGAATGAGGGCTGGATCCCGAAGGGACTGACATTGGGCGATACATTTGAATAAAAAACTACTGATGATGATATGAGCTGCCTTGGGCTACAACTGGTACACAGGCTGGCCTTTTTTTTCTGGTTATAAAGGCGGAGGACTTGCTTGACTTATCCGCCAACAACTAGTGTTCAAGCCACAAGCTTTTAGGGCACTTTATAAATGTTTTACAAACATTGATTTTTATGGCCGCTGCTACAGCAGTTGCTCCAACAATACAACAATTTTTCAGTCATTTGTACATTCCTAATTTTTCTGGCCTCTGCTGCATCTCTGTGGGTACAAAACTCAAATAAAAAAAATAATGCACATAACACTAGTAATTAAACTGTTATGAATTGTACAACTTTACACACCACTCATATCCGGTGTACCATTCAATTGAACGCAAAATGCAACAAATTTGAAAGAGTAGGACCGACCAAGCATCTTTATCCGTCTCTTGGTTGCTCTAAATTATCTCCGTGTTCCATCTATGACATACCTGTACTCTATTGTGCAAAAAGGTGGCATATGTTGTGTTTCATGCTGTTGTGCCTGTTTCGGGTCGTGGCCCATGATATAAAAAGGCTGAAGGAGAACGACCTGTAGTAATGGGTGCCCCATCCAGTTTTTAGAAAAATGTTCCTGGTTCCTCTCAATTATCTTTGGGTTTCTAAAATGGATGCCATACCTGTACTCGCTTGTGCAAAAGGATGGCATATGTGGTGGTGTTTCCTGCAGTTGTTTCTGTTGTGGGTGCTGGACCCTCTTATAAAAAAGCTGAAGGAGAACGACCTGGAGTGGGAGTCCAAGCATGGTTTTTGGTGCTATTTCACTTTTACAAACAATTATCTGTGGGTTTCACAAATCAATGCCGTACCAGTACTCTATTGTTCCAAAGTATGCCATATGTTCTCTTTCCTGCTGGTATTTTGTTTGAGGGTCCTGGACACTCTTATAAAAAGGCCTAAGGTGAAAGAGGTGTACTGGGTGTCCACTCTTTTTTATTTTCTATTTCTCATTTGACCAAAATTATCTCTGGTTTTGTAAAATCAATGCCGTACCTGTACTTTATTGTTCAAAAGAATGCCATACGTCCTCTTTCCTGCTGGTGTTTTTTTTGAGTGTCCAGGACCCTCTTATAAAAAGGCCTAAGGAGAAAGAGGTGTACTCGTTGGCCACTCATTTTTATTTTTCTATTTAACAATTGAACAAAATGATCTCTGGGTTTGTAAAATCAATGCTGTACCTGTACTCTATTGTTCAAAAGGATGCCATATGTCCTCTTTCCTGCTGGTGTTTTTTTTGAGGGTCCAGGACCAGGACCCTCTTATAAAAAGGCCTAAGGAGAAAGAGGTGTACTGGCTGTCCATCGAATCATTTTTTTAATTCAAATTTACATTTTAAAAAAAAATTCTATGGGTTTCTAAAATCTATGCCTTTCCTGTACTCTATTGTTCAAAAGTATGCCATATGTCCCCTTTCCTGCTGGTGTTTTGTTTGAGGGTCCTGGACCCTCTTATAAAAAGGCCTAGGGAGAAAGAATTGTACTGGGTGTCCATCCAATCATTTTTTTTTTAATTAAATTCACGGTTGCAACAAATTATCCCCGGGTTTCTAAAATCAATGCCTTTCCTATAATCTTTTTTTCACAAAGGATGCCATATGTCCTCTTTCCTACTGCTGGTTTTGTTGAGTGTCCTGGAGCCTCTGCTAAAAAGGCCTAAGGATAAAGAAGTGTACTGGGTGTCTATTCAATGTTTTTTTAGATTTCACGGTTGTAACAAATTTTTTCTGTCTTTCAAAAATCTATGCCTTTCCTGTAATCTATTTTTCAAAAGGATGCCATATGTCCTATTTCATGCTGTTCTTTCTGTTGAGGCTCCGGGACACTCTTATAAAAAGGACTAAGGATAAAGAAGTGTACTGGGTGTCCAATCAATGTTTTTTTTCTATTTCCCGGGTCATATAACTGATCTCTGTCTTTCTAAAATCAATGCCTTTACTGTAATCTATTTTTCAAAAGGATGCCATATGTCCACTTTCATGCTGTTCTTTCTGTTGAGGCTCCGGGACACTCTTCTAAAAAGGCCTAAGGATAAATAAGTGTACTGGGTGTATAATCTATTTTTTTTTAGATTTCACGGTTGCAACTAATGATCTCTGTGTTTCTAAAATCAATGCCTTTCCTGTAATCTAATTTTCTAAAGGATGCCATATGTCCTCTTTCATGCTGCTGGTTTTGTGGAGGGTCCTGGAGCCTCTGCTAAAAAGGCCTAAGAATAAATAAGTGTACTTGGTGTATAATCAAAGTTTTTTGTGATTTCACGGTTGCAACTAATGATCTCTGTGTTTCTAAAATCAATGCCTTTCCTGTAATCTAATTTTCTAAAGGATGCCATATGTCCTCTTTCATGCTGCTGGTTTTGTGGAGGGTCCTGGAGCCTCTGCTAAAAAGGCCTAAGGATAAATAAGTGTACTTGGTGTATAATCAAAGTTTTTTGTGATTTCACGGTTGCAACTAATGATCTCTGTGTTTCTAAAATCAATGCCTTTCCTGTAATCGAATTTTCTAAAGGATGCCATATGTCCTCTTTCAAGCTGCTGGTTTTGTGGAGGGCCCTGGAGCCTCTGCTAAAAAGGCCTAAGGATAAAGAAGTGTACTGGGTGTCTAATCAATGTTTTTTTCGATTTACCGTTTGCAACTAATGATCTCTGTGTTTCTGAAATCAATGCCTTTCCTATAATCATTTTTTTCAAAAAGATGCCATATGTCCTCTTTCCTGCTGCTGGTTTTGTCGAGGGTCCTGGAGCCTCTGCTGCGCATAATAAAGAAAAAAAAATAATTTAACTTGACTGAATAACTGAAGCATGACTTCAGGAGTCAGGTGTGGTCGTAGGTAGTGGTTGTTGTTAGCAGATTATTTTTATTGCAAATTGCAATTGCCACAGTGTGCATAAAATGTGCGTCACTAGTCCCAATTTTATTTTTTATTTTTTTCATTCAGGATTAGTTTGGGGTACGGCGCAATATTGGAAACGCAAAAAACAGGTCTCCGTACCCGTTGATATAAGGGGTGACTACTACTGCTTTTACCAGGCTCCTCTTGGATAGCCCCAGAAAGTGTGACTATGAATCCCAAAAAGAAAATTAAATTAAGGTTGAAAACTAACTCCAAAGTAACTTGTAAGACCTGGAGCTCCTCAAACACACGTCCTACCTTAACAGCTATAGGCTCCCCAACCCACAAATCTTAACTTTTTCATGCCAATTGATATTGCCACAGCTGGAACAACAGTAAATAACATGTGCGTCACCACAGTCTCCGAAGCTGTTGTGGATGTATACAAAAACACTGATAAAGTATTCCTTTAGGAGCGCAAAGAGATGGCTACCGGAACACTCCAGGAACTTCACAAGAGTGGCTGTATTGTGTGTCTGGTGATGTTTGAGACATCTGGGTAGTGTACAGGGAGGGCAAAAATCGTCTCCATCTCTGTGCACCAAAGGACATGACGTCCTTGTCATCCATAAGCACATGAAATTGCTGGCATTTTTGTTGCTTCAAGAAGTTCATTTTTTGTGGTGATAGATAGTACTGAATTAAATAAACTTTGGTTTCCTACCATTCTCAAGACAATCTTGTATTTCAAAATTCGTACTTGCTGTGGGAAACAGTGGCCTGTCCATACCAGGAAGATGATTTAGACAGAAGTAACGAGCTCTGCTTGCAGGTGACACATGTTTATCGTCAATCATCAAAGGGGTTGCGTGCAGAATATGGCTGATGGCCCCTTATTCACATGTTTGTCCAGAGCCACAACATTTGCAAACAGCCAGAAGAAAGGTCGTTTCCCACCAGCCTAAGTTGAGCTTCATTTACCAAATGCTGATATTCAAAAAAATAGACAAACAGTGCCTTAAACAACACATTTGCGATATGGATTCACCAGAGCAAGATCATTGCAAGTACTAAGTTCCCACGATAACAAAATTAAAATGCCACAACTATGCAATCTTCACCTTCAGATTATTATTGTCACACTCCATTGTACTCCTATGCCCAGCTCCCTGCTCTTGTTTTTGTTGAGGGTCCTGGAGCCTCTGCTGAAAAGGCCTATGGATAATAAAGTGTACTGGGTGTCTGTTCAATGTTTTTTTTTATTTCCCGGTTGCAAGTAATTATCTCAGTGTTTCTAAAATCAATGCCTTTCCTGTAATCTATAATTCAAAAAGATTGACATATGTCCTCTTTCATGCTGTTGTTTCAGTTGCGGCTCCGGGACCCTCGTATTAAAAAGGCCTGAGCATAAATAAGTGTCACGGGTGTGTAATCAATTTTTTTTTCTAATTTCACGTTTGCAAATAATGATCTGTGGGTTTCTAAAATCAATGCCTTTCCTGTAATCTTTTATTCAAAAGGATGACATATATCCTCTTTCATGCTGTTGTTTCGGTTGAGGCACAGGACCCTCGTATTAAAAAGGCCTGAGCATAAATAAGTGTTACGGCTGTGTAATCAATTTTTTTTTCTAAATTCACGGTTGCAAATAATGATCTGTGGGTTTCTAAAATCAATGCCTTTCCTGTAATCTTTATTCAAAAGGATGACATATCTCCTCTTTCATGCTGTTGTTTCGGTTGAGGCTCCGGGACCCTCGTATTAAAAAGGCCTGAGCATAAATAAGTGTCACGGCTGTGTAATCAATTTTTTTTTCTAAATTCACGGTTGCAAATAATGATCTGTGGGTTTCTAAAATCAATGCCTTTACTGTAATCTTTTATTCAAAAGGATGACATATCTCCTCTTTCATGCTGTTGTTTCGGTTGAGGCTCCGGGACCCTCGTATTAAAAAGGCCTGAGCATAAATAAGTGTCACGGCTATGTAATCAATGTTTTTTCTAATTTCACGGTTGCAAATAATGATCTGTGGGTTTCTAAAATCAATGCCTTTACTGTAATCTTTTATTCAAAAGGATGACATATCTCCTCTTTCATGCTGTTGTTTCGGTTGAGGCTCCGGGACCCTCGTATTAAAAAGGCCTGAGCATAAATAAGTGTCACGGCTGTGTAATCAATGTTTTTTTCTAATTTCACGGTTGCAAATAATGATCTGTGGGTTTCTAAAATCAATGCCTTTCCTGTAATCTTTTATTCAAAAGGATGACATATCTCCTCTTTCATGCTGTTGTTTCGGTTGAGCCTCCGGGACCCTCGTATTAAAAAGGCCTGAGCATAAATAAGTGTCACGGCTGTCTAATCAATGTTTTTGTCTAATTTCACGGTTGCAAATAATGATCTGTGAGTTTCTAAAATCAATGCCTTTCCTGTAATCTTTTATTCAAAAGGATGACATATCTCCTCTTTCATGCTGTTATTTCGGTTGAGGCTCCGGGACCCTCGTATTAAAAAGGCCTGAGCATAAATAAGTGTCACGGCTGTGTAATCAATGTTTTTTTCTAATTTCACGGTTGCAAATAATGATCTGTGGGTTTCTAAAATAAATGTCTTTACTGTAATCTTTTATTCAAAAGGATGACAGTACTACCAAAATACAGCCAATGAAGGGCCTTAGGAAGACTGAGCCAAGGTTGGATTGTACTATTTGGTTAGGCTAATCATGATGGCCATGTAGACCACCACCACCGAGAGTCCTGGAAGTAACAGGGATGATGAGATGAAAGAGCTAAGAATAGTAGAACTTGAAACAACAGAGTTAGCCATGGGTGTTAGTGCAAAACCGCTTGGCTTTTTTTTGGCTTTGGGTGCGGCTATTCATGCAGGCCATATAGAGCTGACAACATTCGGTGTCGTATCAGCTATTAAACTAATACAAACAGTACTACAAAAAAACAGCCAATGAAGGGAGTAACAGGTTGGATTGTAGTATTTGGTTAGGCTAATCATGATGGCCATGTAGACCACCACCACCGAGAGTCCTGGAAGTAACAGGGATGATGAGATGAAAGAGCTAAGAATAGTAGAACTTGAAACAACAGAGTTAGCCATGGGTGTTAGTGCAAAACCGCTTGGGTTTTTTTTGGCTTTGGGTGCGGCTATTCATGCAGGCCATATAGAGCTGACAACATTCGGTGTCGTATCAGCTATTAAACTAATAAGAACAGTACTACCAAAACACAGCCAATGAAGGGCCTTAGGAAGACTGGGCCAAGGTTGGATTGTAGTATTTGGTTAGGCTAATCATGATGGCCATGTAGACCACCACCACCGAGAGTCCTGGAAGTAACAGGGATGATGAGATGAAAGAGCTAAGAACAGTAGAACTTGAAACAACAGAGTTAGCCATGGGTGTTAGTGCAAAACCGCTTGGGTTTATTTTGGCTTTGGGTGCAGCTATTCATGCAGGCCATATAGAGCTGACAACATTCAGTGTCGTATCAGCTATTAAACTAATAAGAACAGTACTACCAAAATACAGCCAATGAAGGGCCTTAGGAAGACTGGGCCAAGGTTGGATTGTAGTATTTGGTTAGGCTAATCATGATGGCCATGTAGACCACCACCACCGAGAGTCCTGGAAGTAACAGGGATGATGAGATGAAAGAGCTAAGAATAGTAGAACTTGAAACAACAGAGTTAGCCATGGGTGTTAGTGCAAAACCGCTTGGCTTTTTTTTGGCTTTGGGTGCGGCTATTCATGCAGGCCATATAGAGCTGACAACATTCGGTGTCGTATCAGCTATTAAACTAATAAGAACAGTACTACCAAAATACAGCCAATGAAGGGCCTTAGGAAGACTGGGCCAAGGTTGGATTGTAGTATTTGGTTAGGCTAATCATGATGGTCATGTAGACCACCACCACCGAGAGTCCTGGAAGTAACAGGGATGATGAGATGAAAGAGATAAGAATAGTAGAACTTGAAACAACAGAGTTAGCCATGGGTGTTAGTGCAAAACCGCTTGGGTTTTTTTTGGCTTTGGGTGCGGCTATTCATGCAGGCCATATAGAGCTGACAACATTCGGTGTCGTATCAGCTATTAAACTAATAAGAACAGTACTACCAAAATACAGCCAATGAAGGGCCTTAGGAAGACTGGGCCAAGGTTGGATTGTAGTATTTGGTTAGGCTAATCATGATGGCCATGTAGACCACCACCACCGAGAGTCCTGGAAGTAACAGGGATGATGAGATGAAAGAGCTAAGAATAGTAGAACTTGAAACAACAGAGTTAGCCATGGGTGTTAGTGCAAAACCGCTTGGCTTTTTTTTGGCTTTGGGTGCGGCTATTCATGCAGGCCATATAGAGCTGACAACATTCGGTGTCGTATCAGCTATTAAACTAATAAGAACAGTACTACCAAAATACAGCCAATGAAGGGCCTTAGGAAGACTGAGCCAAGGTTGGATTGTAGTATTTGGTTAGGCTAATCATGATGGCCATGTAGACCACCATGTAGTAATAAGAACAGTACTACCAAAATACAGCCAATGAAGGGCCTTAGGAAGACTGAGCCAAGGTTGGATTGTAGTATTTGGTTAGGCTAATCATGATGGCCATGTAGACCACCACCACCGAGAGTCCTGGAAGTAACAGGGATGATGAGATGAAAGTGCTAAGAATAGTACTAATTGAAACAACAGAGTTAGCCATGGGTGTTAGTCTAAGACCACTCGGCTTTTTTTTGGGTTTGGGTGCAGCTAATCATGAAGGACAGATAGACCTGCCACCATTTGGTGTTGTAACAGGTATGAAAATGCAAAGAACAGTACTACATAACACAACCTACTTACCATGGGTCCCAGCACATATGTTTGGTTGTTATATTTTGTAAGGGTAATCATGCAGGCCATATAGACCTCCACCGATAGGGTGAGTATGAGTAACAGCTATTAAAATGCGAAGGACATTACTAATTAACACAACATAGTTACCATGGGTCGCAGACCAAGAGCAGATGTCTTATTATATTTTGTATGGGTAATCATCCAGGCCGTATAGACCTCACCAAATAGGGGGAGTTACAGAGATTAAAGTGCTAAGAATGGTAGTACTTAAAACACAACCTCGTTAAAATAGGTAGCAGACCACATGTCTTATTATTATAATTTTTCAGGGTAATCTGGCAGGCCATATAGAACTCCCCCGATAGGGGGGGGGGAACAGGGATTAAAGTGCTAAGAAAAGTACTAATTGACACAAGCTAGTTGGGTCCAAGAACGCATGTTTGATTATTAGAATTTATTAGGGTAATTATATATCTAACAAATCTATCTATTTCTCTTCTATCGATTCGATCTAACTATCAATCTATGTATATCTATCTATCCTATCTATCACTATCAATCTATCTTCTGTCCGGGATGTTTTGAGACAGCCACTTTGGGAATGTTAGTTGATTTAGACCCATTATGGCTTAAAAGCAGACTCTGCATCAACTATGTAATTTTCCATGGGAGTTTTGCCAGGGATCCCCCTCCAGCATGCAACAGTCCAGGTGTTAGTACCCTTGAAACAACTTTTCCATCACTATTGTGGCCAGAAAGAGTCCTTGTAGGTTTTAAAGTTCGCCTGCCTATTGAATTCAATGGCAGTTCGCGCGGTTCGAAAATTTTAGGTTCGCGACATCACTATAAATCAGGTCACAAAAGTTGCTGTAGTAAGCAATTAAGGGAGCGGGGTTTGGTCTTGCATAAAGGCAAAAACTTTTAGCCTAACATCTAGATACAATTTATAAACTTTAATAGTGAGGGTGAAAACTACAGAGACAATCTCTTCACCCTAATAACATCTTAAATACCTAATACCCAAAACATACTTAGTTGCCTTATTGGATTCTTGGTATCTATAACTATTATTATATGTGCTACTCCTTTAACATTATTCGTGTAGAGCATTCAATTTAGGCATATGCTTTACTTTACTGTTGCAGGATTATAGTCCATAGCTAAAAACTGCTTATTAGGGTGAAGATAAAGTATCTCTGAATATTATCTCCCATAAATGTGTTATGAGGACTTTTTATACATACGCTAGGCTAGAATTCCTAATTAGAAAGAATGTTCATAAGTCCCTGTGCTACCTTAGGATAACGTGACTCTATAACAGATATGTGAAAAATTATAAGACATATGTAACTAATTGATATATGGGTAACCATATATATGTATCTTAACCTTTTACAATGAAGATTATAATCTTCTGAGTCACAGGCATATTCTGAGAATAATGTTATCTAAAACAAACAAAATTAGTTGGTCAGAATTGCTGCAGGAAAAAGATAAGGTAGCAAGGTTTGATCACTTATTTGGTATATATATATATACTTAAGAGTACTTAGCTCAATGTACATTCGGAATTTATGAGTCTAGACAGTGAAAAAGAAAGCTATTGCTATAGTCGCTTCTCTGCATTGATAACTGGAATACTAATTATTAATTTATGCTCAACCTCAGCAGGTATAAATTAATAAACTGTGGAGCATATGGGTTAAATTTAGGGCAGACAATAAGACAAGCTAAGAGGGCAGATACAGTTTGATATCTGTGGCGCTACCAAAAGCTTAACACCAACTATTATATGGCTGATTCTTACTCTATAGTGGTAATTAGAATAGTAAAGGGTTAAATGGTAAATAGATAATTTAATCTTTATAACATACAGTAAAAAATCGATAACATGTGCACAACAAGATAAAAATAAATTAATCACAGTTAAACATTTTTGCTAAAAGACATACAAATAAATCATACAGTACATAAACAAATAATATATATTAAAAAAGCATATGGTAAAACATATAGCAGGACTCAGGTGCTGTGGGTTAATGAACCCAGGGGATGTGTAGCAAACACTTAAGCTCTGGAGACAAATCACCCAAAACAACCCAGATCAGGATATATAGTCTCTTAAACCAATTAAGCACAGCAAGGAGATTTTCCTAAAAATGAGAAGAAGACAAGACAACACTTGTCACCAGCGGAGAATAGTTAAAAAAACAGGTGTCCAATTTTACTTACACCAGAGGATGTTTGAAGTAATTCCTCTATCCGGGTGTGGTGTGAAATAAGCGTATTTCACTCGGGTGCTTGTGTCAAGCTGTTTCCTTCGGATTACCGCAGCCAGCGGTTTCAGCTGTTCAGCTAGGCTTCTCTAATCAAAACCTTGACTACGGATCCTTGGAGGGATCAAATTAAAGAGCAACGCGTTTCAGCTTCCTGCAGCCTTTGTCAAACTTTAACCTGCCAATGTCCATTGGTGCTTTATATAGGGGTAAGCAGATACTGCTTTAAAAGGCCAGACTAATGATAAAATATACCATCGATGTAGTTTCTATTACCTATTTCAATTTCAGTTTGAAGGTAAATCTTATTTTATAATACTATGGATACAGTGATTGCTACACGTATATAATTTACTTGAGACAAAAGCTCACAATCTTCTTAAAATCCTTTCAATACTATGGGGGGTAGTTATCAAGCCGTCAACCTCAAATACGCTGGAATTCCGCAGCGTATTTGTGGCGAGGCTGATACGCCTTAGTTATCAAAGGCTCGAGACCGGCAAAAGTAGATTTTTGTGACGTAAGCTTCGATCCACCGGACTCAGTCCGACACAGATCGATTCTTACGTCACTCCAGATGTTCTGCACACAAGTGCGGCACATTCTCACTACTCTTGCTAGTTATCAAATGACTAGCAGGTACGCTCGGCACTTTTACGGCCCAGCGTACCTGGTTTTCAATCCGCCGCCCCTGGAGGCGGCGGATCCCATAGGAATCAATGGGAGTCTGACCATAGCGAAAGTACAAGTTCGCTGCTGCCAGACATCCCATTGATTTCTATGGGAGCTGTCTGCACCTAACACCCTAACATGTACCCCGAGTCTAAACACCCCTAATCTGCCCCCCATACACCGCCGCAACTAAATAAAGTTATTACCCCCTAATTCGCCGCTCCCGGAGCCCACCGCAAGCTACTCTATACATATTAACCCCTAAACCGCCGCTCCCGGAGCCCACCGCAACAATAATAAATGTATTAACCCCTAAACCGCCGCTCCCTGAACCCGCCGCAACCTATATTAAATGTATTAACCCCTATCCTGCCCCCTACACCGTCGCCACCTATAATAAATGTATTAACCCCTAATCTGCCCCCCTACACCGTCGCCACCTATAATAAATTTATTAACCCCTATCCTGCCCCCCACTACGCCGCCGCCACTGTAATAAAATTATTAACCCCTAAACCTAAGTCTAACCCTAACCCTAACGCCCCCCTAACTTAAATATTAATTAAATAAATCTAAATAATATTTTTATTATTAACTAAATTAATCCTATTTAAAACTAAATACTTACCTTTAAAATAAACCCAAATATAGCTACAATATAAATAATAATTATATTCTAGCTATCTTAGGATTTATTTTTATTTTACAGGCAACTTTCAATTTATTTTAACTAGGTACAATAGCTATTAAATAGTTATTAACTATTTAATAGCTTACCTAGCTAAAATAAACTGAAATTTACCTGTAAAATAAATCCTAACCTAAGTTATAATTACACCTAACACTACACTATACTTTAATAAATTATTCCTATTTAAAACTAAATACTTACCTGTAAAATAAACCCTAATATAGCTACAATATAAATAATAATTATATTGTAGCTATCTTAGGATTTATATTTATTTTACAGGTAGCTTTGTATTTATTTTAGCTAGTTAGAATAGTTATTAAATAGTTATTAACTATTTAATAACTACCTAGCTAAAAGAAATACAAAATGACATGTAAAATAAATCCTAACCTAAGTTACAATTAAACCTAATACTACACTATCATTAAATTAATTAAATAAACTACCTACAAATAACTACAATTAAATACAATTACATAAGCTAACTAAAGCTCAGATTGAGCTCGCATTCTATTGGCTGATCGGAACAGCCAATAGAATGCAAGCTCAATCTGATTGGCTGATTGGATCAGCCAATCGGATTGAACTTGAATCTGATTGGCTGATTCCATCAGCCAATCAGATTTTTCCTACCTTAATTCCGATTGGCTGATAGAATCCTATCAGCCAATCGGAATTGAAGGGACGCCATCTTGGATGACGTCCCTTAAAGGAGCCTTCATTCGTCGGTAGTTCGTCGGGAAAGGAGGATGTTCCGCGTCGGCGGGATGAACATTCAAGACCCGGCTTTGACGATGACCTCGCCCGGATAGAAGACTTCTTCAGCGCCTCTTGGAAGATGACCTCGCCCGGATGGAAGATTTCTTCAGCGCCGCTTGGAGAATCACTTCATTGGATGGAAGATTTCTTCAGCGCCCCTTGGAGGATAACTTCTGCCGGTCCAGATGTCCTCTTCAGTTCCATCGGTGGCTCGGCTGAGTGAAGACAACTAAAGGTAGGATGATCTTCAGGGGATTAGTGTTAGGTTATTTTAAGGGGGGTTTGGGTTAGATTAGGGGTATGTGGGTGGTGGGTTTTAATGTTGGGGGGGGTTGTATTTTTCTTTTACAGGCAAAAGAGCTGAACTTTGGGGCATGCCCCCACAAAAGGCCCTTTTAAGGGCTGGTAAGGTAAAAGAGCTTTGAACTTTATTTAATTTAGAATAGGGTAGGGCATTTTTTTATTTTGGGGGGGTTGTTATTTTATTAGGGGGCTTAGATTAGGTGTAAGTAGCTTAAAATTGTTGTAATATTTGTAAAATGTTTGTAACTTATTTTTTTATTTTTTGTAACTTAGCTTTTTTTATTTTTTGTACTTTAGTTAGTTTATGTAATTGTATTTAATTGTAGTTATTTGTAGGTAGTTTATTTAATTAATTTAATGATAGTGTAGTATTAGGTTTAATTGTAACTTAGGTTAGGATTTATTTTACAGGTCATTTTGTATTTCTTTTAGCTAGGTAGTTATTAAATAGTTAATAACTATTTAATAACTATTCTAACTAGCTAAAATAAATACAAAGTTACCTGTAAAATAAATATAAATCCTAAGATAGCTACAATATAATTATTATTTATATTGTAGCTATATTAGGGTTTATTTTACAGGTAAGTATTTAGTTTTAAATAGGAATAATTTATTAAAGTATAGTGTAGTGTTAGGTGTAATTATAACTTAGGTTAGGATTTATTTTACAGGTAAATTTCAGTTTATTTTAGCTAGGTAAGCTATTAAATAGTTAATAACTATTTAATAGCTATTGTACCTAGTTAGAATAAATTGAAAGTTGCCTGTAAAATAAAAATAAATCCTAAGATAGCTAGAATATAATTATTATTTATATTATGTGCAGCATTTGGGGGATCACTTGACACCCCATTATCCACTTATACCAGCAACTATTGTGTTGTTGTTGTTTTTTAAAACCTTGTATTTTTTAATAAATCTGGATATTATTTTTTTATACCTTGAGTGGATTTCATTCTACCCTATATCTGCCTATACCCATATACAAAGATCAGTTCAATACCTGAGTGAGCCAATTGGGATTTCTATATACCTGAGACATCACTACCAAGATCCTATCTGTTTGGGTGAGCTGCCACACCTACCTTAATCTGCAGCCTGCGTCCACAAGCACATTGGTGTGCTCTGTGAGTATGTGAGTACCCTCTGTACTAAGAAAATACTATTGGTTATATCATTAATAGTCTGCACATGTGGTGCTTGTATTTTATGTCTCTATTCTAGTACCTACACCTCTTGCCAAGAGCGCTTGTCAGTGGGTGAGCTGTCACACCTCTATAATTCTGCAGCCTGTCTCTACTAGCACATAAGTGTGCTCTATGAATATGTGAGTACTCATTTGGCCTGAGCTGTGTCATTTGTTTGTTGTATATTTGACGATACCACACATGAGGCGCCCCTCTGTTTTTCTTCATTTTTTGTAGCTATATTAGGGTTTATTTTAAAGGTAAGTATTTAGTTTTAAATAGGATTAATTTAGTTAATAATAAAAATATTATTTAGATTTATTTAATTAATATTTAAGTTAGGGGGGCGTTAGGGTTAGGGTTAGACTTAGGTTTAGGGGTTGATAATTTTATTACAGTGGCGGCGGCGTAGTGGGGGGCAGGATAGGGGTTAATAAATTTATTATAGGTGGCGACGGTGTAGGGGGGGCAGGATAGGGGTTAATAAATGTAATATAGGTTGCGGCGGGTTCAGGGAGCGGCGGTTTAGGGATTAAACTATTTATTTATTTGTGGCGAGGTGCGGGATCAGCAGGATAGGGGTTAATAATTTTATTATAGAGGGCGACGGTATAGGGGGGGCAGGATAGGGGTTACTAGGTATAATGTAGGTGGCAGCGGTGTCCAGGAGCGGCGGTTTAGGGGTTAATACATTTATAAGACTTGCGGCGGGGTCTAGGAGCGGCGGTTTAGGGGTTAGTAACTTTATTTAGTTGCGGGGGGCTCCGGGGGCGCCAGTATAGGGGGTAGAACAGTGTAGTTTAGTGTGAGTGCTTAGTGACAGGCTAGCAAGAAAGCTGTCAAACAGCCGAAGAGCAGCGAGATCGGATGAGTGATAACTCTCACAGTCCGCTGCTCATCGCCCCGCGGCATTTTGACAGCTTTTTTTGATAACTTAGGCGTATTTTTTCAGGTCCGCGGCGGCGAAGGTAGGCGAGCTTAGACGGGTGTATTGGGCCGGCGAAGGCAGGAAAGTAGACACGTTGATAACTACCCCCCTCTATATAGATTAAGACAACAAATTATTGAAAATAATTTATATAAATATAGGTCATAACCACATGTTATTCTACCATTAAAGATATATGGATACTGGACAGAAATTTTCACTTTAGTTCACTATTATTCTGAACATGACATTTTTGTATAAGGGCTTATAAACAACTGAAAAAAATAGAACATTATTAACTTATGTGATTTCATTTATTTATTTGTGGCCTCAATATGATATATTCTGTAACCCTATAGTGATTATATTAAATCACTATGAACCCACACAATGATATGGGTATGGCTGTAATTCTACCTCACAGCTTCAGCATTAGTATGATACAACTGTTTACCCGGACAAGCCGGGGGGGGGGGGTAGAGAGAGTTTTATGTGTCTCACAGCTAGCTCTCAAAAATGCTATTCTAGGGCTACTTTAGGAGTAAAAGTGGCTTCAGTAAATCCATCTTTAGCTTCTAAATCAGAGATTATATTCTGAGAAAATAGATGTAGAGTTTATCCTATGATATATTGTGGATTAACTTTATAAAGGCACGGAGCTCTCAAATTTGCTGCCAGCCATGTCTGATGCTTGGACATGCCCCCAGGATTAAATATCCTTTTAATCAATACAAATTCTGGACTAGACTGTCCCTTTAAATCAATTTAACTCATGGTTTTCAATTTTGGAATAATAACTATTTCAGATTATTTTCCAGTTATATTACCCCATTACTGATTTGGTTTTGTATCATTAGATATGCATAGATAGATCATTAAAATTAACGAAATTACTGGTGGGTGAACTATCTCAAGTTAATAGGTTAATCTTTCTGCAGAGACTTATATACAAGGTAATCACAGAGGTAAAAGTATATTAATATAACCGTGTTGGTTATGCAAAAATGGGGAATGGGTAATAAAGGAATTATCTTTGAAACAATACAAGGTATGGACTAGACTGGCCCTTTAAATCAATTTCAATTATGATTTTCAATTTTAGAATAATATCTATTTCTGATTATTTTTATAGTTATATTAGTCCATTATTGATTTGGTTTCATATCATTAGATATGCATAGATAGATCATTAAAATGAACAAAATTACTGGGGGTGAACTATCTCCAGTTAATAGGTTAATCATTCATACTTAATCAACTTTTCAGCTGTACTTTATTGGAAAGAGAAAAATAATGATTACCTTAAAAATAACAATTTAAATTGTTTTATTTAACTAAAGAAATATAGCCATTACCTTAATAATATGAATTTAAATAATTTTATTTAACTAAAACAATAACATTATTTCATTTATAATGCTTGCCCCCCCTCCGAGTCCTCACACTTAGGTCCTTGTGCAGATTTATTCCACTCCAAACAATCTTCTTTTTAGTGAGCTTCTTGAAACTTAGTAAGGGTTGATTCTGTGTACATAGATTTGAAGGGGGGCAATGGCATTAAAGGGACAGTAAAGTCAATATTAAACTTTCTAACAATTTTCTAATTTACTTCTCATATTTACTTTGCTTTGTTCTCTTGGTATCCGTTAAAACACATACATAGATAGGCTCCGAAGCAGTGCACTATTGTGAGCTAACAGCTTGTCACTGTCTCACCCAATGTGTTCAGCTTGGCCCCAGTACAGCATTGCTCTTCTTCAACAAAGGATACCAAGAGATGAACAAATCTGATAGTCGAAGTAAATCTGAAATCTGAAAATTGTATGCTCTATCTGAAATCCAAAAGTTTTCTTTCGTGGTTATGTTTCTTTAAGGTTTATTTCTCAACTCTGTATGTTTATTTTATAACATTTTTGCTGTGAAGAAGGGGCCTGTTATATCTGCAGACACAGTTTTGAGAACTACAAACCCAATAATATGTGATAATATCTTCAAGATACATAGAAAAAATGCCTAAAATAATCTGACAGAAACCCCTGGGAAATCATGACGCAAATGGATTCATGGAAGAGGTTTAAGACAAAAATGTACAAGCATGAATTTACAGCATTGTGCTGTATAATTAAAAATGAATCTATCGTTCAGAATGAATAACCTTTAGGTTATAATGTATCTTAAATAGAAATTATCTTTAGATAGATTTTTCTATTACAAACACATTTTATTTAAAAAAAAAATCCTATTTAAATTAAAAAAAAATCTGTACAATACTAGAAGTCAGCTTCACTTAAAAAATAAACCCATCCATTATCTTCACTTACTCAAACTTCCAGCTTCACTACTAGCTCACTGCCTGGTTGTTTATACCCAAGACTATATAAATAGTACTAGGTCGTTTTTTTTTTTCTTCTAAATCTAGCACAGTCCATGGGCAAGATTACATATGCGGTGTCGCCCGCAAAAGCCGGCGTTGACAGTTTTTAGTCAGGTATTGCTATCACATATACGGCACTGCATATAAATGCGGCATGTATATTTAACCTGGTGCCCGCTAATTTTACTCCCATAAACTAACATAGAACCGCCTCACAAATCGGTATCATATATTCAGCGCAAGGATTTACGCTGCAAAAATTGAGAAATGTTACTACATTTTCACCTCACCACACATAGGCAGGTGCAGCAAGCCTTGCGCTGAATATATAAGTACCGTGACTTCTAACACCTAACGAATGTGCAATATCTACCTGTCACGGCAATAACTAAAATCTATTAACCCCTAATCCACCAACCCCCACATTGCAAAATATCTAATTAACCTAGTAACCCCTAATCCGCCAACCCCCACATTGCAAAATATCTAATTAACCTATTAACCCCTAAACCACCAACCCCCCCACAACGCAATATACCTAATAAAGTGATTAACCCCAAACCACCATCATTCATAACGCAAACTACTTAATAAATGTATTAACCCCTAATCCACCATCCCCCCACAAAAACCCAATTACACTATTAACCCATAAACCGCCAACCCCCCACAACGCAAATATACCCACTAAATTTGTTAACCCTCTAAACCACCATCCCCCACATCACAATAAACCTAATTAACCTATTAACTCCAAAAACCACCATCCCTCCACAACTCAAAGAATTAATTTAATCACTAAGCCCCCTAATCTAACACCCTCTAAATTAACCCCAATTAGATAAAATAAAAAATAAATAAAAAAAATAACATTACTTAATAAAACTAAGATTAAATTAAAATAAATAAATCTAAAATTACAAAAAATAAAAAAAGTCTAAAATTACAGAAAAATATAAACCAAATTATCAAAATAAAAAACTGAAACTTAATCTAATACCCCTATGAAAATACCCCCCCAAATAAAAACACCCCCTAATGTATACTAAACTACCAATAGCCCTTAAAAGGGCCTTTTGTAGGGCATTGCCCTAAGTTAAACAGCTCTTTTACATAAAAAAAATACTGAAGGTTTTCTTCCAGGCGGCAACATCTTCTTCCAGTGCGGGGACCTCTTCTATCTTCATCCAGGGCGAAGGCTGACCACAGAGCAAGAACTCTGGCCGTGGAGCCATCCAGCGTGGAGGATCCTCTTCATGCGGTCACCGCCGCACACTGAAGATTGAATGCAAGGTACCAGTTTTATATTTGGGGTACTTTGCATTCCTATTGGCTGAAATGTTCAATTTAGCCAATAGGATTAGAGCTACTGAAATCCTATTGGCTTTTCAAATCAGCCAATAGGATTTCAGTAGCTCTCATCCTATTGGCTGATTTAAAAATTTCAGCCATTTAGATTTATTTATTTTAATTTAAATTGAGGTTGTTTTTTTTAAAGTAATGTCAGTTTTTTTTTTAATTTAATTATTATTTTATCTAATTGGGGTTAATTCAGGGGGAGTTAGGTTAGGGGCCTTAATGATTAAATTAGTTATTTGCGTTGTGGGTGGGATGGAGGTTTAGGGGTTAATATGTTAATTAGGTTTAATGCATTTGTGGGGGAATGGCAGTTTAGAGGTTAATACATTTATTAGGTAGATTGCGATGTAGGTGAATGGCGGATTAGGGGTTTATAGTTTATTAAGGTATATTGCGTTGTGGGGGGATGGCGGTTTAGGGGCTAATCACTTTTATTATTTTTTGCGATGTGGGGGGATGGTGGATTATGGGTTAATAGTTTATTAAGGTATATTGCGTTGTGGGGGGTGGTGGTTTAGAGGTTAATACATTTATTAGTATTTGCAATGTGGGGTGATGGCGGTATAGGGATTTTACGTGTCGGGTTTATTTTTGGGAGGTGGGTTGGACTTTTACGGGCGATGTATGATTTTTTTTGTGTTTTTATTATGCGCTGGGAGTTTCTAAACTGCCGTAAGTTTATGAAATGCTGGCACGGTTTATGTGATTCCCGATGTGTGAGGTGAATTTACTGGCAACGCGGGTTTCAGCAGTTGTGCTGAAGCCTGAGCCGCATATGTAATCTCCCCCAGGTAAGCAACTCTCAGACTGACTATAACATAAAGTATAGAGTGGAGACCAATGGCACTACTTACTATTCAGTGAAGGGGTAATAAGTGGGATACTAGTATGTACTTTGTTACCATTCATTAAGGTGCTGTATATCTAGGTTTGAACAATTATTTTGGATCCAGTATGACGACTGGGCAGGAATGCTTTGAAGGGGTATCCTGCCCAGTCTTCATCCTGGATCCAAAATAATTGACTATAACATAAACTCTGACATCCAACAAAAAATATTTTGATTGTTAATGTAGAGGTTTTTGATAGATTTTGGTAAGATGCAGTTTTATTAGAGGGGCAAATAATCAAGTACTAAAATCAGAAATTACCATGCTTTGTACATTTTAAGCAAAATAAAATGATACATTAATATACATTTGTCTATATGCACCAAAAATGTAATCACCACAAAAATATATTTATTCAAAATAAAAGTTTTAAAACCATTTAAACTGTCATTTTGGCCAATTACAGTCATATATTAATAAGCTCCTGCACATATAAAAAAAAACTGCCTTGCATGTAAGAGACAGGGTAATAAATTCCATAGAATACACTCAATGCTTTTTAGGGCCAGTGTAAACATTTTCAGATTTAAATCATGGGGAAAGAGCACTCTATCAGTCAATCGGAATTAAGGTTGAAAAAATCGTATTGGCTGATGTAATCAGCCAATAGGATTGAGCTTGCATTCTATTGGCTGATTGGAACAGCTAATAGAATGCAAGCTCAATCCTATTGGCTGATTTTTTTCTTGCAAGGTGTTTACTGTTACCACAGTGATCACCTGACTATACAGAAAAATTAATATCTTTTTTTGAGAGAGGGACTTGTCTAATAGGAAATAAACTTTATTAGGGGATTCTAGACATACCAGATTTTTTTATTGAATATATAATAAGCCACTCCCAAGCAAATCCCCATGTGTTTACTTTATTTTAAAAATATCATTTGTATAGTACTGCTCCAATATCACAAGGCGATTCTCTTTCAAATAAGGGATTTTCGAGGTTTCTAGCTGCTAAGGAATTTGAGATTGAGGGGTTTGAAGAACCTTCCCCAATCCAGTTCTCTTGCAGCTACCATAAGCAGAGGATCGTCAAAAACAGTGTTTGAACTGCGAATCCCCTGAATGCTGAAAAAGGCTTGTCATGCGCCCACAGGTTCGTCATGTGCATCAAAGTGGTTACTGTCCCTTTAAATACTGACATTAACATTTGTCTCCATTTTATAAATGGCATATTAACTTAAAGGGACAGTCTACTCCAGAACTGTTATTGCTTAAAAAGATAGATAATCCCTTTATTACCCATTCCCCTGTTTTGCATGACCAACACGGTTATATGAATATACTTTTCACTTCTGTGATTACCTTGTATCTAGGCCTTTGCAGACTGCCCCCTTATTTGAGTGCTTTTGACAGACTTGCATTTAGCCAATCAGTGCCCTCTCACTTGTAAATCCACGGGTGTGGCCACAATGTTATATGTGTGGCACACATGAAATTGCGTCCACTAGCTGTGAAAAACTGCCAAATGCATTGAAATAAGGGGTGGCCTTCAAGGTTTTAGAAATTAGCATATGAGCCTACCTAGGTTTAGCTTTAAACACAGAATACCAAGAGAACAAAGCAAATTTGATGATTAAAACGAATTGGAAAGTCGTTTAAAATTGCATTCCCTATCTGAATCATGAAAGTTTAATTTTGACTAGACTGTCCCTTTAACTGGAGTTTAGACATATTTTGTAGCAAATCCACATTTCATAAAAAAAAAAAATCCATATTTTAGGTTTTCCCACTTAAGAATATGTCAGCCTACTTGAATGCAACCTAGAAGAATGAGCAGCTTAAGTACAGGATCAGATATAATAAAAGCAAAGCATGCCTGAACAAAAACAGCTAAAAGATATCCATAACAGCTTTATGGAAAACAGCCAAGAGGCATATTAACAAGAAGGAGAGCAAAATCCTACTACATTTCATTCTCTGTCTCTATCTTTATAGATATGTGTTTAAGTAAAATGAACATTTTGGTTTTATTCTATAAACTACTGACCATATTTCTCCCAAATAAAAGTATTGTTATTTAGAGCATGTATTTGAAGAAAATGACAACTGGTCAAAATAACAAAAAGGTTGCAGTCTTATCAAAACTCAAATAATCCAAAGAAAACAAGTTCATAGTTGTTTTTAAACAACACAATACTAATGTTTTAACTTAGCAATATTTGGTGGAATAAACCTGATTTTTAATCACAGCTTTGATGTATCTTAGCATGCTCTTCACCAGTGTCTCACATTGCTGTTGGGTTACTTTATGCCACCCCTGGCACAAACATTCAAGCAACTTGGCTTTGTTTGATGGCTTGGGACTATCCATCTTCCTCTTGATCACATTCCAGAGATTTTCAATGGGGTTCAGGTCTGGAGATTGGGCTGGCCATGTCAGAGTCTTGATCTGGTGGTCCTAGATTGACCTTGCTATATGGCATGGAGCATTGGCCTGCTTTAAAATCAATTCTCAGTTTTGTGGAACATTTTCAGTGCTGAAGGAAGCAAGTTTTCTACCAGGATAACTTTGTACATGGCTTGATTCATACGTCCTTCACAAAGATACATCTTACTATTTCAGGTCATCTTCTCTTATAGATCCAATTTTAAGCTTTGCCCAACACTGGGTCATCTAATGATTAGACGGAGACCCTGGAAATTTGGTGGAGGATTGGTGATGATCTAGGGGTGCTCCAGCAAGGCTAGAATCAGCCAGATTTATCTTTGTGTAAAATATCATTTTTTTTTGTTATTTAAAAATGAATATGAACTTGTTTTATTTGCATTATTTGAGGTATGAAAACACTGATTTTTTTTTTTGTTATTTTGACCAGTTGTCATTTTCTGCAAATAAATGCTATAAATGACAATATTTTTATTTAGAATTTGGGATAAATGTTGTCAGCAGTTTACAAATGACAAACTGTTAATTTAAAAAAATAATAATAAATAACTATAAAAATAAAACCAAAGAAGCTGCTAATTTTGCAGTGGTCTCTTAATTTTTCCCAGAGGTGTTTATATATAATTACCGCACAACTTGAAATCCGGGCAAGTGAGTTTCTGCTATAATTTGCTAAAATTTGATACCTCTTTTACTTAGGCACTAGTGTTATAGTTAATTTAAAATAAATGCAACCCCTCCACCATAACCCCACACACCTCATTCCCAGGTGTTGTGTTGGACTTTGCTTGTACTAATACCAGTGCCTCAGTTTAACCTTTTGCTCTACTTCGCAATCCACTTATCTTTACGTCCTATTTCTAAAAGTCTTCAGGTACATCCACCCATCGGCAGTAGGCTCGTTAGTCCAGTTTCTTGTCATTATTAGAATTTAAGAAATGATGGTATTTTGTTTTATATGTAATGTATACATGTGAGTTTCCGCCTGAAAGCTATAATAATGAGCAAGCCAAATAATGTTGATAACCTTCTGGGGAGAGTACTGTAATGGCGTGTTGGAATGTTTCAGATAATGTATCTGGGATCTCAGTACACCTTGTGATAGAGCTAGTCCCTTTGTCTGGAAAGAGTGATGATGACTTACAGGGAATACTGAAATTACATTATATATGCTCATGAGATTGTAAACTGCTTGCATATTGATGGATTTGAATAGTTAGTGGTTATAAAAAAGTACTACATGGGTTCTAACAGGCAATGATGAAACAGCCAGCATTGTGAGGCTTAGAAATGTGTTACATGGTTTTAATAAACACAGATTTTAATTGCTAAAACATCTAATGGTTTATTGTTTTTTTGGTGTGCGCTAACCATAAAAAACAGCTATTCCAGAAACTGGTGTTCAGTAAGCTGGTTGCTTTGAATTCCAGCCCGGATGTTTGCAACATTTTAAAGTGCTTTATCATTCTGTGAGTTAACTACATATTGTTCTTATATATGAATTTATTTTGTTATGCAGAATCACACTATGTGACATATATTTTCTTTTATTGGTTATCTTTAAGACTACATGGGTGCAATCTATGGCTCAAGGACATTGGACATGGACAAAACCTTTTAACTGGGGTAGAGAAAGAAGAAATAAACCTATAGCAGCATACCAACAGGGGCCTCAGAAAATTGTTTAGTACGTTAGAAAATAAATGGAAAGAGTCCTTCCACTGGCAATTCCCTTGCATGATAAATAGCATACAATTCAGTATCCTAGCCATCCAACTCAAAAGGTGCTCCATTAGCCTGAGAAAGTGGCTCCAAGTCATCCTTAAACTCATACAGAGAATTTAGAGTTAACAGGTCAAGAAATCTCACCCAGAGGGTGTCAATCATCCCAATCGTATATATTAAATTGGGATGATTGCTGTCCACCGCCTCAGAAGTGGCAGACGAGTTAAGGAGCAGTGGTCTTATGACCGCTGCCACTTAACTTATGTTTCCGGCGGATCTGAAGACTCGCGTGGAAACAGCTGCATTCGCAGCTACATAAATCAGCCCCTATATGTGCTTTTTCTTTTATATATTCAAATGATATTGTATTAAAATTGTCGAAGGAAAGAAAAAAAGTGAATACCTGCAATTCTGTTTTCCAAAAGCAGTTATACCAATCAAAAAAGTTTATATATATATATATATATATATATTTTATATATGGTTATAATAAATAAAAAGTGCAGAAATATCCTTGAAAATACTGCAGAATTATGTGGTGTAAGGCGAAACTGACGTGACAACCAGGTTTTCTTATTGCAATTACCATATATTTGAAACCCCTTTAAGAACCAGTGCAAAGCATTTCACACACTCATAATTATTGGAATAAACCTTAATTTCATAGTCCATAAAAAAGACCTGGATAATGAACATAGATGATATTTTAAAACAAATGCAAGTTAAACTGCACTGAATTCCTGTATGACCAGTTTACAGCTGCTTTGTTTTCTTCTACAGATAGAACTCTACTCATAGTAAATGCTACATAGTTTACCAAAGAGAAAAAAACATCTTTTTTACCATTGGATCATTTAAATCATTGAGGTGATTTATTTATTATTACAGTTATTTGGTTACTGATGTATTGAAAACATTGAGGAACATCCTATTACAAGGAAATATGATATTAGTAAATATGGTATAGATTAATGATAAAATCATACAATTATTATGTACATATAGCTTTATCTTACAGTGAAAATAGAATAAATTATAAAATTTCTAATCCACAAAAAAATGTGTATGCCTTTGTCAAGAAGAAAACGTTTGGTTAGTTTACAAGGCAAAACAATCCATTATTTAGATGGACTTTCTAGTTCTCAGTTCTCTGTTTTTCAGTTGCCAAGCAGAGGGTTATTTCTTGTTTATTTAAAAGCCAAGAGGAGAATTAAGGTAGTGACCATACTGCCTATCAGCAATAGCAAACTTTTGCAAATGCAGACAGAAATTCATCTAACACCATTTTGTTGGAATTTTTTTTCCTTTACTGTAGAGTATGGGGAAATCCCTAAATCTATCCATAACAAAAAGTTATAATTTAGGTTTGAATCAACAATCTGTAGACCTGGAAGAAGGATGAATCTATATTGACTCTGTGCAGTATGCACTCATTTTCATGTAACTGCATGTAATAGACACTACTATAAAGAATAAGATGCACAGATACTGATATAAAAATCCAGTATAAAATGGTTTAAAAACTTACTTAGAAGCTTTCAGTTTAGCTCTGTTGAAAAGGTAGTTGGAAAGCCCACTGCAAGTGGGAAAAAAGACACTCCCCCCTCCCCCTTCTTTTGCATATGAAAAGACCCTTTAAACACAGGAGCAAGCTGGAGAAGGTAGCTGACGGTATTCAAATAAAACTTTGGGGCTTGGTTAGGAGTCTGAAAATCAGAGCAATGTTATTTAAAAATAAGCAAAACTATACATTTAAAAAAAAAAAAACTTTATGGGCTTTATAAATAGATCATCTACAAAACATTTATGCAAAGAAAAAATGAGTGTATAATGGCCCTTTAGTTAATTGGGCAGACAAAACACTGTTGTTTTTGGTGGCAATGGTACCTGTACTACTTGATAATCCCTACCTAACATACACAATAAATATTTTTCTCTAGCCAGCTAAGTAATAGCTGACATAAGCCAACTTATGTTAATATTCTTCTAGAAGATTTACTACCTGAAAAGACTGCTTTATAGCACACATTAAGTTTATTGATTGCACCACCCTTTTTACACCTGTAATCCATCCCTTTTTAAACAATACCAGTATTCCATGCTCAGGGCTG
Source organism: Bombina bombina (assembly GCF_027579735.1). NCBI lineage: Eukaryota > Metazoa > Chordata > Amphibia > Anura > Bombinatoridae > Bombina > Bombina bombina. The sequence goes on from NC_069504.1 coordinate 293,666,066, forward strand.
TGGTGACTTATTTTTACCCAGGTAACTTGTATTGCCCTTCTGTTTCATATTACGTTTTGTGTCATCATATTCTGGAGCTTCCAGTTCAAGGACCAATTAAGCATAATTTTATTTGTGTGTGTGTGTGTGTGTGTTTTTATCATATGCTGAATCTTAAGCAGTATGCTGACATTTCCTAAATTGACTTTAATTTACACACACATTTTCTTCAACTACTGCATAACTTTATAATAGGTAGTCATTTTTTAAAATATGTTTCTTTTTAATGACATGATGAGTCCACGGATCATCTTAATTACTAATGGGATATTCACCTCCTGGTCAGCAGGAGGCGGCACAGAGCACCACAGCAAAGCTGTTAAATAGCTCCTCCCTTCCCTCCAACTCCAGTCATTCTCTTTGCCTACATTAGTGATAGGAAGTGGCAAAGTGAGGTGTTAGATTAGATTCTTCAATCAAGAGTTTATTATGTTTAAAGTAGTACAGGATTGTGCTGCTTTGTTCTGGGGTGTAGCGGTAGTCCATATTAGTCTCTTCAGTAGAGCTTTGGTGGCTTTAGAGCAATGGGAACTTGTGGGACAAAATTCTCACTGCGCCTCCCATACATTGATGCTGCCCTAATCCTAATAGCTTAAGTATGATGACTCAGGCTTTATTCTTTCCACAGGACTATGTGAGGGAGAGGACCTCTCAATCCTGCTGAGCTGCCCTGCTGTCGGGCAGATTTGTGAGGTAAGTGCTAACCTTTTATTCTGGGAATCTCAGAGGAAGTGGAGCACTTTATTGGGACATAACTCCTGCATATTTAAGGCAAGGGACCTGTGACAGCACATTGTAAGCAGTCACTGGGCTAGAAGGTGGCTATTGGGACATAACTCCTGCATATTTAAAGAAGGGGACCCTGTGACTGCACATTGTAAGCAGGCACTGGGCTAGAAGATGGCTTTTGGAACATATATCCTGCTGAGCTGCCCTGCTGTCGGGCAGATTTGTGAGGTAAGTGCTAACCTTTTATTCTGGGAATCTCAGAGGAAGTGGAGCACTTTATTGGGACATAACTCCTACATATTTAAAGGAGGGGACCCTGTGACAGCACATTGTAAGCAGGCACTGGGCTAGAAGGTGGCAATGGGACATAACTCCCACATATTTAAAGGAGGGGATCCTGTGACAGCACATTATACGCAGGAACTGGGCTTCAAGGTGGCTTTTTCTCTGGGGTTAACAGAGCTCTCTAGGAGGCTTACATGCGGTAGAGATGTTTGGCACATATATTGCTAATGCACTATCAGATATGCGGTAGCACAATTTGCGTGAAGTTAGCCCCCAGGGGCCTCTCTTTAAACATAAAAATGGTGACTGGGAGAGTATTTGTGGTAACGCCCACAATGGGCGGAGATAGTTTTGGCACCTCATTGAGTTGCGCTTTCTCTTTCTCTATGCACAGTGACAGGTAGATTGAGTGTAATCACGCCCACGAAGGGCGGAACTATATTTGTAAATGCGCACTCTTCACCATTCCGTTATTGGAAGGCAGAGCACTACATGATTCCAATAGTCTGCTATAACACGATGTTAACACTAATAGGTCCTGGCATTTTTGCAAATATGTGGGTCCGACCAACGCTACATAAAACTGCGTTCAGGATTTATTTAAGAGATGTACCGTTTATGTTAAGTTTTACCTACAGGCGACTAAGGATTTTCGCCAAGTCTTTTGTTTTTTGCATATGAGACTGCTGGACAGCAGCCTCCTGAGATAGTTGTGGTTCATTCCATGAAGGCCGTTGCTTCCTCATGGGCATTCATGAATGAGGCTTCTGTGGAGCAGATTTGCAAGCATGCAATTTGGTCCTCTCTTTACACTTTTTTGACACTTTTGTTCGGCCTGGGAGCCATTTTTGGGAGAAAGGGTTTTCAAGCAGTGATGCCTTCCATTTGGATTCCCTGTTTTGTCCCTCCCGTATCATCTGTGTACTCTAGCTTTGTTATCGGATTCCATTAGTAATTAAGATGATCCGTGGACTCATCGTATCATTAAAAAGAATACAAAATTTATGCTTACCTGATAAATGTATTTCTTTTTTGACACAATGAGTTCACGGCCCGCCCTGTTTTTTTGAAAGACAGGTTGTTGGTTATTATAAACTTCAGACACCTCTGCACCTTGGTTTTTCCTTTCTATCCTTAACTTTGGTCAAATGACTGGAGTGGGAGGGAAGGGAGGAGCTATTTAACAGCTTTGCTGTGGTGCTCTTTGCCGCCTCCTGCTGACTAGGAGGTGAAATCCCATTAGTATTTAAGATGATCCTTGGACTCATTGTGTCAAAAAATAAATACATTTATCAGGTAAGCATACATTTTGTTTTAGTTTTCCTGCTTAACCTAGCCCTTTAGCACAATAATTATTAGTTTATCAGTACCAGTCTATTGAGATTTGTGTCTGTTATGATATCACTATAGTTTATCAAGTTAAAAAAAAAAAAATCTTGGAAATGTTTAGCTAACTGAAACAGTTGTTTTGTGCACTATTATTATTATTGATATTATTATAATCATTTATTTGTATTGCGCTGAAAACTTCCACAGCGCTGGGCACAGAGATAGGGGTTTACAATGACAAAGATTTGTGATAAATACAAAAACATAAAAGACTAAGCAAATCTAGCACAGGAGGAAGAGGGCCCTGCTCCGGAGAGCTTCCAGTCTTCAGGATGAGGGTGCATAGACATAAGGTTTGGGGTAGCTTGTCAGGTGGATTGTAGTTGTAGCAGTGAGTCAAGGCAGTTCAAGTTTTTTTTTTTTTAGGATGAAAAACAGTGGAGGGTTTTCAAAGAGTGTCTGAAGCCTTACAATGTTGAAGAAAGTTTGATTGAGTGGGGTTCAGAGTTCCATATGACAGGAGAAGCATGTGAGAAGTATTGGAGGTGAGAAAGAAACGTTCCCTAAAGACCTTTCTGTTCAGGGAAGCTTATCACCCGACTTATTAACAAGCTAACCAATTAACTAACAGTTGCCCTCTATCTCCTCACTAATATCATTCTCACCTCTGCAGTTCCCACCTCCTGTTTCCAATCCTCCTACCCATCTAGATTGTAAGTTCCCACGGGAACAGGGCCCTCAATTCCCCCTGTATTTGTCTGTAAAATTTTGTGTCTTATCGTATTGTTTCTCCACTGTACTGTTATCCTTGTACCCATGGGCAGTGCTGCGGAATCTGTTGGCGCTTTATAAATAAAGAATAATAATAATAAAAAAAGGGACGTTTAGACTAGTAATTCTTCATGTGCACTAACCCGACACCCCGTTACGTTAGACCTAGATCACAAAACACAAAGCGCGATATGCATATTTTACATTCCTTTGTTCTTCACGTAGAAATAAAAATGTATTATTAAATATATATTTCTATATAGATATAATAATATTATTATAAAATAGATATTTATTACCTATATATCTATAGGAATAGATATACAGGTATTGGTATATAGAAATATGTATTTGCAATAAAAACAACATTGTTCTGTAAGTGAAGAATATTGGAATGTAAAATATTCATAACCTGTCGTGTGTTAGTTTTTTTTTTTTCTGCGTTCTTCATTGACTTCTATAGGGAAAATACATTACCGATGTTGAGATATCACTAAGTATATTGGTTATCACACGTTGGGTTTCACTAGGGTGGATTTTTTTTACTTTTAACTTGTAATAAGCGTGCAAAAAGATTATTTTTAGCAAAGTTTATGCTTGAGTGAAAGCGCTAAATAGCACACCACTTGTAACCTGTCCCTTTATTTCTATATATGGTATACTAGTGTATTTATGTGTTTATTTGTGTAAATATGTATGTGCACACGTATAATCACATATATACACATATTTGCTCACATATACACTTTTTAGTCAATTCCGGTTAAGTACCTTGAAACATGCAATATAACTTTGCAGTTGCAGGAATTTATGACAACGAGTGGTCATCTTATTTTGTACAAAATCATTTTGCAGATGTTCCCACTGACAATTCACAATAAATAATACATTTAATACTGCAAATAATTAAATGTAGTTATTAAATGATGGCAAATCGCAGGTTCTGTATCTGTAAGATATGTAGTGCTAAAGGCACAGCAAACTTAAAGGGATATGAAACCCACATTTTTTCTTTCATGATTAAGGCAGAGCATACAATTTTAAACAACTCTCCAATTTCTTTTATTATTTAATTTGCTTCCTTCTCTTGGTATCCTTTGCTGAAAGGTTTATCTAGGAAAGCTAAGGAGCAGCAAATAACCTAGGTTCTAGCTGCTGATTGGTATCTGCATATATATACCAACTGTCATAGGCTCACTCATGTGTCCAGTTAGAAACCAGTAGTGCATTGCTGCTCATTCAACAAATGATATCAAGAGAATGAAAGAAATTTGATAATAGAAGTAAACTGGAAAGTTGTTTAAAATTGTATGTTCTACCTAAATCATGAAAGAAACATTTTGTCCCTTTAAAGTATCTTAGAAAGTGAAGCTGTATACATAGTAAAAAAAAAAAACTGTACAATGTACTTTCTTTATTCAATCTCCCTGCTTTTCCTGTAATTTAGCACTTAGAAATGTGTTTTTTTTTACCTGTCCACCGAGAGGCTGAAGTGCATCCCACAGACTTTAGAACTGTAATCCTGCAACCTATTACACAGTACCTGCTTGACTGGTACAGGGGCTCATTTATATCTGTTCCAAATTGTCCACAGCAAAGAAGATAAGATAAACACAATCAAGATGCCTTTCAAGGGTATGCCCCTGGACTGCAAGATAAACAAAGTTTGCTAACAAAATGACAGCTCTAATTGAAGATATTTTTTCAATGTATTAATTAGTTGCTGCTACTGAAAAGCTGAAATGCAAATCCCAAACTGATACAAAATATAAGCTCTGCTTCCTTGCGTCTTTTAAATACTGCAACAGATGGTAGGTTCCTAAAATTCTTTGTACCATTAAAAATTCAGCAGGGTGACATTAATTAAAAGTGGTCTTTTTTCAACTGTTCCACTTCCTGTTCTTTTGTTACCAAAATTTTAATCACACTGCCTAAATTGATCTGAGACCTGAAAAGTCATCAAATTATCTTACCACTTCTGTTCACAGAGCTTAGGGGCCTTAATTTAATAAGCATTTCTATTTTTACACATGATTAGATCTTTTACTGTAACACAGTATACTTGGAATAAAATCATTGTAAAACACTTCAACACAACTTGGTCATACTTTTTACGTCAAAAGTATATATATAAAAAAAAAAAAACAAAGCTTTGTTATGTCAGTCTAACACATTAGAAATCAAGCACAGTTTAGTTTTACTTACACTCCTTTATATTGATAAGTTATACAAAATATAAGGTACATACTGCAACTAAAAGTACATTTCTGTGGTCTGTAATTAACCATGTGATCTTGCAATCAACCAACAAAGAAGAATTATTAAATTAAGGTTTAATAGGAAGGGTAATAATACATAAAACACAATTATAATTACAGGCATAAAATACATGAGGAAATACAACAGAAACATGTAAACTTACAGCCCTTGTTATGCTTTTAATGTCACAGATCAGCTGCTGGTGTAGCAGGGGGGGCTATGGTCAGAATATTTTTGAAAGGTCAACATAAAATTAATTTCACTCAGCCCTCACTCTATTCAAAATATTTTCAGCAGAGCTAAATTAAAGGGGCATGTCCCTCCTCTTTTACTATTAGCCCCAGTAGGCAGGTCCCATGCTGGGAGACTGAGCTCTACACTGCAAGGAACCATCACTGGTCCAATGTAGGCCTATATTACGAGTGGTGCATTAACAGTTACAGATGAGCAAAAGGGTTTTATCACGTGTGTTTGTGTGTGTCAGGTTTTTTGCTCGTATTACAAGTTGAAAGTATACGCAATTGCTTGAACGCAATTAAAGTTAGCACACATCAGGTTAGCACGACCAAAAAGCTCTGATTATTTTGTAAAACAAAAGTGTCACAAGAAAGTCAGCGAGAAAAATGATGCCTGAAATTTTGAGGTTTAGATCATTATTGGGCCCTGAGTCCACATTAAATAGTGCATGCATGTACACGGTTCATTTAAATATAGAATAAATACAAAATAACATATTTTCTGAATATAATGCCCAGGGTTAGATTTAGGTAAAGTTGCAGGGTACACTTTTTCTGCCATTCTCCCGTCTAGAGGACTCTTTTGAGTTGTTGCCACTTTATTTGCCCACCAACTGGAAGTTCCCAAAGCACACACGTTAGTTCCACTTTTGACTGGGGCCAAAACATATGGGACACATTCTTAGATCAGCTTTTTTTCCAGGTGTTACAAATACTAGTACAGAAGGGCACATGTAGCCCTTTGCTGCAATTTGTCCATCCTCATTTAAAGGTATACCCCTAGTAACAGCACCAGTATAGGGTAAGATAGATACAATTGCAGTAAAGTAAAAGCATGCATCATCAGATTAGAGGTAATCTGTATAACTAAAAATGCAGTTATTCACATACACCTAGATTACGAGTTGTGCGTTATAAATCAAATAGCAGCGTTGTGGCCCATAACGCTTTTATTTTCCCTAACGCAGCCATTACAAGTCTTGTAGGTATAGGTGTACCGCAAGCCTTTTAGCCTGTAACGCAACGTCAGTCCCGTACTTGTAAAAATGACGTTTTTCATGAGATTCCCATAGCGTCAGTATTACGAGTTTTGCAGTGAGGCTAAAAAGCGAGCGTTACAGCCTAAAACCACAAGATCCATAACGCCATTGTAGTTATGAGTTTCACGCTACAAAGCTGTAACATAAAACTCATAACTAAACTGCTACAAAGTACACTAAACACCCATAAACTACCTATTAACCCCTAAACCGTGGCCCTCCCGCATCGCAAATACTATAATAAATGTATTAACCCCTAATCTGCCGCTCCAGACATCGCCGGAACTAAGAAAATTTATTAACCCCTATTCCTCCGCTCCCCAACATCGTCACCACTATAATACAGTTATTAACCCCTAAACTGCCACCCTCCCGCATCGCAAACACTATTTAAATTTTATTAACCCCTAATCTGCCATCCGCCCACATCTCCCTCACTATACTAAAGTTATTAAGCCCTACACCGCCGCCACTATAATAAACCTATTAACCCCTAAACCGAAAGCCCCCACAATGAAATATAATAAATTAAACTATTAGCCCCTAAACCGAAAGCCCACACATCATAATAAATTAACTAACCCTAATGTAACTCTAACCCTAACATAACCCTAACCCTAAGGTAACCCTAACTATAACATAATTAAAATAGAGCTAAATTAAACAATTATTAACTAAATAAACCTATTAACCCCTAAACCGCCAGCCCTCCACATCACAACAGCCTAAATTAAACTATATTAACCCCTAAACCTAACCCTAACCGTTAACATAACCCTAACCCTAAACCTAACCCTAACCCCCCCTAACTTTAACATAATGAAATTAGATCTAAATTAAATTTACAATTATTAACTAAATAATTCATATTTACTTACCTGTGGTTAAATTTAACCTAAGGTAGCTACAATATAACTAATAGTTACATTGTAGCTAGCTTAGGTTTTATTTTTATTTCACAGGTAAGTTTGTATTTATTTTAACTAGGTAGACTAGTTAGTAAATAGTTATTAACTATTTACTAACAACCAAGCTAAAATAAATACAAACTTACCTGTGAAATAAAACCTAAGCTGCCTTACAATAAAACCTAACATTACAAAAAATTAAAAAAAACTACCATTACAAAAAAAAAAAAAAAAAATTATCCCAAAAAAATAAAGATTATTCCTATTCTAATACCCTTAAAAAAAAAACAACAACCCAAAATAAAGAAGGCTAATCTAGAATAAACTACCAGGGCCCTTAAAAGGGCCTTTTTTTTTGAGAGGGGGGCTTAAAAGGGACTTTTGTAGGGCATTGTCCTGAGTTAAACAGCTCTTTTGCTACAAAAAATAATACAAACACCCCCTAACACTATACAAACCCTCACCCCCCAAACTACCAATGGCCCTTAAAAGGGCTTTTTGTAGGGCATTGCCCTAAGTTAAACAGCTCTTTTGCTACAAAAAAAAAAACACCCCCTAAAAATATACATTACACAAAATAGCAAACAAATTATCAAAAATAAAAATAATTATTCCTATTCTAATACCCATAAAAAAACACCCCAAAATAAAAAAACCTAATCTAGAATAAACTACCAATGGCCCTTAAAAGGGGCTTTTGTAGGGCATTGCCTTAAGGAAATCAGCTCTGTTTATGAAATAAAAATACAAATACCCCTTTAGGCAGTGTTTTTTTTTTTTTTGTAATTTAACTCAGGGCAATGTCCTACAAAAAGCCCTTTTAAGGGCCCCCCAAAAGGCCCTTTTAAGGGCTCTTGGTAGTTTATTCTAGATAAGGCTTTTTATTTTGGGTTGTTTTTTTTATTTTTTATTTTTTTTAAAAAAAGGGTATTAGAATAGGAATAATCTTTATTTTTTGTAATGTTCGGTTTCAGTTTAAGGCAGGTTAGGTTTTATTTCACAGGTAAGTTTGTATTTATTTTAGCTAGGTAGTTAGTAAATAGTTAATAACAATGTAACTATTAGTTATATTGTAGCTACCTTTAGGTTTTATTTCACAGGTAAGTATTTACGGCCAGATTACGAGTTTTGCATTATGAGCGGAGCGGTAGTAACTTGCACGTTATTCTCACCGCTCACTTTCCTACAGCGCTGGTATTACAGGTTTTTAAAAACCCGGCGTTAAAAGGCAAGAAGTGAGCATAGAACAAAATTGAGCTCCATACCGCACTCCAATACCAGCGCCGCTTAAGTCAGCAGTGAGCTGGTTGTAAGTGCTCATGCACGATTTCCCCATAGATATCAATGGGGAGAGCCGGCTGAAAAAAAAGCCTAACACCTGCAATAAAGCAGTGTAAAGCTCCGTAACGCAACCCCATTGATTCCTATGGGGAAACTAAATGTATGTTTACACCTAATACCCTAACATAAACCCAGAGTCTAAACACCCCTAATCTTACACTTATTAACCCCTAATCTGCTGCTGAAATAAAACCTAAAGGTATCTACAATATAACTAATAGTTACATTGTAGCTAGCTTAGGTTTTATTTTTATTTTACAGGCAATTTTTTATTTATTTTAACTAGGTAGAATAGTTACTAAATAGTTATTAACTATTTACTAACTACCTAGCTAAAATAAATACAAATTTACCTGTAAAATAAAACCTAACCTAAGTTACACTAACACCTAACACTACACTACAATTAAATACATTACCTAAATTAAATACAATTAAATAAATTAAATACAATTAGCTAAATTACAAAAAAAAAACACTAAATTACAGAAAATAAAAAACTAATTACAAGATATTTAAACTAATTACACCTAATTTAATAGCCCTATCAAAATAAAAAACTATTCTACCTAGTTAAAATAAATACAAACTTGCCTGTAAAATTAAAATAAACCCTAAGCTAGCTACAATGTAACTATTAGTTATATTGTAGCTAGCTTAGGGTTTATTTTACAGGTATTTATTTTTAAATAGGAATTATTTAGTTATTAATAGTGTTTTATTTAAATTTATTTTAATTATATTAAAGTTAGGAGGTGTTAGGGTTAAACTTAGATTTAGGGGTTAATAAATTTAGTATAGTGGCGGCGATGTTGGGGGCGGCAGATTAGGGGTTAATAAATGTAGATAGGTGGCGGCAATGTTAGGGACAGCAGATTAGGGGTTAATAATATTTAACTAATGTTTGTGAGGCAGGAGTACGGCGGTTTAGGGGTAATATGTTTATTATAGTGGCAGCGATGTCGGGAGCGGCAGATTAGGGGTTAATAATTTTATAATAGTGTTTGTGTTGCGGGAGGGCCTCGGTTTAGGGCGTTAATAGGTAGTTTATGGGTGATAGTGTACTTTTTAGCACTTTAGTTATGAGTTTTATGTTACGGCTTTGAAGTGTAAAACTCATAACTACTGACTTTAAAATACGGTACGAATCTTGACGGCATAGGGTGTACCGCTCACTTTTTGGCCTCCCAGGACAAGCTTGTAATACCGGCGCTATGGAAGGCCCATTGAAAATAGACTATACGCAATTTGCGTAAGTTGATTTGCGGTAAGGCCAAAAAAGTGTGCGGTGCCCCTAAATCTAAGACTCGTAATACCAGAGGTAGTAAAAAAAGCAGCGTTATGAGGCTTAACGCTGCTTTTTTACTCATAACGCAAGACTCGCAATCTAGCCGTTAATTTTAAATAGAAATTTATTTAGTTAATAATTGTAAATTTAATTTAGATCTAATTTCATTATGTTAAAGTTAGGGGGTGTTAGGGTAAGGGTTACGTTAGGGCTAGGTTTGGGGGTTAATATAGTTTAACTTAGGTTGTTGTGATGTGGGGGGCTGGCGATTTAGGGGTTAATAGGTTTATTTAGTTTATAATTGTAAGTTTAATTTAGCTCTATTTTAATTACGTTAAAGTTAGGGGGTGTTAGGGTTACGTTAGGGTTATGGTTACGTTAGGGTTAGGGGTTAATAGTTTAATTTAGGTTGTTACGATGTGAGGGGTTTGTGGTTTAGTGGATAATAGGTTTATTTAGTGGTAGTAATGAGGGAGGCCAGAGGTTTAGGGGTTAATAGCTTTATTTAGTTGTGGCAATGTCGGGGAGCGGCAGAATAGGGGTTAATAGATTTATTATAGTGTGGGTGATGTTGGGATGCGGCAGAATAGGGGTTAATAACTTTAGTATAGTGGCAGTGATATCTGGAGTGGCAGATTAGGGGTTAATACCTTTATTTAGATGGCAGCGATATCGGGAGTGGCAGATTAGGGGTTAATAACTGTAGGCAGGCATCGGCAATGTCGGGGGCAGCAGATTAGGGGTGTTTAGACGTGGGGTTTATGCTAGGGTGTTAGGTTTAAACTATATTTCCTTTTTCCCCATAAACATCAATGGGGCTGCGTTACAAAGCTTTTGTTTCGCAGGTGTTAGACTTTTTTTTTGCCGGTTCTTCCCATTGATGTCTACAGGGAAAGCGTGACCGAGCACGTCAAAACACCGCTTGTTTTTGGTGCTGTATGGAGCTCAAAATCTCCATATCGCCTGTGCAAGCCGGGTTTTTTTAAACTTGTAATGGCAGCGCTATAGGGGGTTAAGTAGCGCAACTTTTGTTTGTTCTTTACTTTCCCTATAGCGCTCAAACTTGTAATCTAGGTGATAGCTAAGAATAAGGATAATATATCTAGGACCACATTATCTGTGTGGATGCTCCCTTTGAATACTTTAGTGTTTTACTATCTTTACACATATGCTCTGCATCTAGCTTCAATCTTGATTATGTTCATTTTGTGTAAAAATGCTTGTTAAATGTTTTACCAGATTTGCAAATTATACTCAGGGGTTCCTAGACATTAACTTGGGAAAACTGCAACTTTCCTGAACGTCACAGCAATGATATAAGCCTCTTGCTAAAATGAATTCATTTCAGATTACAGACGATAACGAAAAGTGCTGATTACAGAAGTAGACCTTATAGTACATCTGTTAAACATATATGGTGAACTCATCTAAGAACAAGTACTTGATTGAAATTCCTTTCCCACAAACCCACATGATCAAGTTCTTTCCTGATTTGCTGGCATGACTATTCACTCAAAAAATGAGACATGACCACAAATTGATCTAACTACAGTTGCTGGTTACTACAATTTACATTTAATGATATACTTTTAAAGAAAGCATATTGTAATTGCAATTTGATATTAGGCTTCTAGAAAGAAGTTGCACAGACACAAGTTTTGAAAGATTAACTTCTAGGATTACATATTGTTTCTTATTCATCTATGTTGGCAACATAATTGAATTATTCTGTTACTTACTTGCATAGATCTTAGTAGTTTTCAACTCTGATTCTCATTTTAGCCGATATTCATATATGTTTATCAGGTTGTGAGGAGCCTCATTGTGTATTTTCCACAGTATCATTAGTTAGCTTTCTTGTCATTAATATTCTACAGATGTGTAAGGTGTCAGATAAATTCTTTCTTGCACATCAAACTAAAATAGCTAGCAATGCAGAGAAAAACTATTACAACCAAATCAACCAGGGGACATGCAATTCAAAGGGGCTTATATGAATGTATGTAACTGTAAAATATTAACATGTCTGTTTTCTTATGGTAAGCTTACTAGATAGATCAAAAGGTGTCTTGAGGGGCTGGCCGTGGGTATTCGGTGGCATTCTAGAGCAGAATATTTCATCTACATTCTTGCCTATCTGAAGCATCTCGTATTGTTCTCTATTACAAAGCTGACAAGATTGTTTTGTTATTTTTTTTAATTTTATTTGAATGCATTTTTTATGCGTATATTAGAATGGACTCTTTTATAGAAGGAGTTAATTTATTTAGGAGTTTTTGTGATGCCATCATCCTTCACAGTGAAGCTAGTTTTAGGAAAGGAGAGGTAAACAGTTTCAAGGTAGATCCTGCTACTTTAATTATACTGGAGAGTAACTCACAACTCATAGCTGTGAATAGGGGTAGGCACAAATCTTTATACATTCTGTAATTGCTGTGTTGTTGCAGCATTTTGTGTTGTATCCAAATGATTGAAATAGATATGTTGTCTTTCAATTGCAGACAATGGGGCATATCTATCATGCTCTGTATGGAGCTTGAAGCCCTGTGTTTCTGGCGAGCCTTCAGGCTCGCCAGAAACACCAGTTATGCTCCATAACCTGTCCACCTGCTCTGAGGAGGCGGGCAGACATCGCTGCAATTCAACCCGATCGAATACGATTGGGTTGATTGATACCCCCCTGCTAAATCTGCAAGGGGCGGCATTGCACCAGCAGTTCCCAAGAGCTGCTGGGGCAATGCTGAATGCGGACAGCGTCTGACGGACATGATCCGCAATGTCGGATCATGTCCAACAGGCCTTTCATAAATAGGCCCCAATGGGCTTCAATTATCATTTAGCAGGAAGACAATGTTCTCAGCTAGGGAACCTGTCTGTCTGTGTTTGCATCTATCTGGCAGCCAACGGCATTACCTAGAGTGGGAATGCGCTACATGTAATTAAATGGTGCGATCAGACACTCTGTGATTTGACACTGAACCCGTGATGCTCTAGTTAAAAAAAACTTCTGCACCAAAGAAGTATAGGTAAGAATGCTTTTAGCTTTCAAACTAGTTATTTTGAAAAAATAAATCATAAGTCTATGCCTATGTTACATAATTCTTCACAATGTTTACTGTCCCTTTAATATATACTTCCTCATAATTTTTAAAATTCATATTTTCTGTATTTTTACTATTGAAACTTAGTATACTTAATACTGGTCCCAAAAGTGGCCTTTTTAAAAAAAATATTTTCCTTCAGATATTTGGTTATTCTTTTTAAAGTGCTAGAGTAGAGAAGTGGCCTCCAATTTGCCATTAGAGGAATGTTTAACATTGTGAGATATATTTATAATTTGTGCTGTTTTCTTTGATTGCCAAATATCTGTGTAATTTGCTGAAGAGTATGCTATTCTTTAGATTGCTGGGATTATTCCTCTCTTTCTCTTGCCGTATATTTTATTTCAAGTATTTTCATTGACCTTTGTGTCTTCATATCCCTCCCAAATTAAAGGGACAGTAAAGCCAAAATTAAACATTCATGATTTAGATAGAGCATGCAATTTTAAACAAATTTCCAATTGACTTCTGTTATCAAATGTGCTTTGTTCCCTTGGTATCTTTTATTGAAGAGTGAAACTAGGTAGGCTCATAAGAGTTCAGAAGTGTGCATGTGTCTTTAGTAATCTATGGCAGCAGTGTTTTGCAACAATGTTTGTAGCTTTGTTAAACAATATGCAAAACATACATATACGTATAAATCTTTTTACTAACACCTGAGATCTAATAACTTTGAGCCCTTATTACTTTTTTGTGCAATAGTTTTTATAAATAATTTTATTAGACAGTGTTATTATGAGTGTAACTGTATTGTGTATTGTATTTTTTTGTATTTCACGATACAGTTAACCACAGCTCTGAGGATGTGCTAACCCGCCAAGCATTAACCTTAAACAAATGTGAAAAACTGATATCGCTTGCGCACAAACACTTGTGATCCACTTCTAATCTGGCCCATAAAAGGTATTATTGGACAAAGGTAAAGTGTGGACCAATATTCAATATATAATAAAGATTATAGGCTGCAATAATTACATTTTATATACATTTTTGTCCTTTGTTTTATTGTTTGGTTAGGGGGATGGCAGAACATATTTCTGCACCCAGTCTGCAAGGACCATTGACTCACCGCTGCTGCCTTTATTTATTATTACACAAGGAACTTCTTGTTCACTACCGACCACTGCTCTGGCACAACCTGTCAACCACCTCAGATAAACTGTGAGGAAGCAGCTGTTCTGAGCGACCTGCCCCATCAGGGCTCCAAACCTGCCTCCACAACTTGATAAACGGAGTACGTGAAATGCATTAACCCAATTATTCAGGTATTGTAATCTATTTAGGGCCAGATTACAAGTGGATCGCTAAATATCGCTTTCATGAAAGCGATATTTGTGCTCCACTGTGTAATACCAGCGCACACTGGGAAGCATTGCGCTCATGTGAGTGTGCGCTTCCATACGCTCAAAAGGGAGCCTTGTTTTGATGCCGTCAGAGACAGCATTAGATCCTAAGCACAGTGAAGGGAAAAGTAGCACAGTGATAGCAGAAAATATAAATATATATAATTATATACATATATATTTATCTGTTAATATGTGTATATAGGCATATACATATATATTTACAGGAATCACACAGTTCCCATAGACCGCAATCTAAAGACGCCTTTCAGTGCCGTTTTTTTTTTTCTAACACCCCACTCCTGCCAACTTTACCCCCAAAATACTGCCTACTGCTGCTATCTTTATTTTTTAATAAAATAAACTAATATTTCAATTTAAAGTACAGGTTAATCCCCCCTGGAATGCCCGGCTAACTCCCACAGCACTCCTATGTCATACTCTATCTATACTCCCCCTGGAATGCCCAGATAACTCCCTGATACTGTCTACGCCTACATCATGTCTTAACTGCACTCATCTGAAACGGCCGGCTAACTCCCACAGAACACCTACACCTACATAATGTATGCAATTCACCTTACTAATAAAGTAAACAACAACAAAAAACTCCCTATTATAACTGTAGGAGCTTTGTTGCTACATGTATATCCAATGATAAAATGATATGCATTATCATGTATACTATTTTAAGTATTCTATCTAATTTAAAATGTAGTTATTTTTTAATAATGTTTAAATTAATAAAATGAACAAATATAAAATTTAAATGATGTATTTATGCTTAAATTAATAAAATGAGCACTCAAAAATAGTGTGCACTCACCCCCAGTGAAACCTACAATATTAACCCCTAATCTGCCGTAACCTAAAGACCTAACCCCTCCCTAACCTTTTAGTCCCTACACTGCCAAAACTCCCAAAGCAAACTACCCCACACTACTTAACTATTAACACCTAGCCCCCCATCTCTAAGCTAAAACTCCAAAAGTTACAAAAAAATAACAAACACTACATTTACAACAAAAAAAAACCCTCACATTACAGAAAACAAAAAACAATATGTAGAATATAAGAAATGCTTATACTAAAACTAAGGCCCCCTTTTAAAAAAACAAACTCCAAAATAAAAAAATTGAAAGTAACACTAACAGTTACTACCCTTAGAAGGGTGTTTTGCAGGGCATTGACCTACAGCTCTTTTTCTAAAAAATCTTACAACCCCTTTCTACAATAAATAAAAAATAAACTTAAAAAAATCTGAATCCTATAAATAGATTGCCCTAAAAAGTGCACTAAGTTGGGCATTGTCATTAGAAATTCATTTTTTAGGGCAGTGCCCACAGCTCTTTTGATGCTCAAAAAATCCCTATCCAAAAAAAAATTGCCATGAAAGGTCATTTGGTAGAGCACTGCCCTAAAGTAAATCCGCTCTTTTAAGAGAGATAAAAACCTAAACTAGAAAAATCTAAAAGGAAAAAACCCTAATCTTAAAAATAAAAAAGCCCACCCCAAAAAAATCCTGAAGCTAAAACTCAAGGTTTATACTCACCATATTGACTCCGGCGGTGCTCCTCTTCTTTCCTCATGGTGGTGGTCCTCCTGGGCTGTTCATCTTCATGGCGGCAGTCATCATCTCCAATCTTCTGTCTTCTTCCATCTTCTGAAAAAATAGAAAAAAAAACACAGAGGCGCCAAATGGCCTAGTACAGTCTAACATAGAAATAAGTATATGGCAGGTTTGTTACTCACATAGCAAGAGCACCTGGAAGGCGCTTGGATAGTGGGCTGGCATTTCACAGTAGTCCAGCTAACTGGTTAGCATGTGTACAGGTCCGCTCCAAATGATAATGGGATAATTCAATGTGATATGGAAGACCCCTATAGTGGTTAAAAAACACAAAGCCAAATAGCCCAGCACAATTTGACTGAATGGCAAGGGAATCAAGATTAACCCCTTAAGGACCACATCACTTTTCCATTTCTCTTGTAAGGTGTATCCAGTCCACGGATCATCCATTACTTGTGGGATATTCTCATTCCCAACAGGAAGTTGTAAGAGGAAACCCACAGCAGAGCTGCAATATAGCTCCTCCCCTAACTGTCATAGCCAGTCATTCTCTTGCAACTCTCAACAAGCAAGGAGGTCGTAAGAGAGAGTGGTTAAATATAGCTAGTTTATTTTCTTCAATCAAAAGTTTGTTATTTTTAAATAGTACCGGAGTTGTGCTATTTTATCTCAGGCAGTAAATAGAAGAAGAATCTGCCTGAGGTTTCTATGATCTTAGCAGGTTGTAACTAAGATCCATTGCTGTTCTCACATATTTCTGAGGGGATTACACAGATGAGGTAAAACTTCAGCGAGAGAATGGCGTGCAGTTTATTCTGCTATCAGGTATGTGCAGTTATAATTTTTTCTACAGATGGAAAACACTAGAAAATGCTGCTGATACCGGATTAATGTAAGTTAAGCCTGAATACAGTGATTTAATAACGACTGGTATCATGCTTACTCCCAGGGGTAATACCCTTATGATATTTACAATATAAAACGTTTGCTGGCATGTTTAATCGTTTTTATATATACTTTGGTGATAAAACTTTATTGGGGCCTAGTTTTTTCCACATGGCTGGCTTAAATTTTGCCTAGAAACAGTTTCCTTAGGCTTTCCACTGTGTTACTATGAGTGGGAGGGGCCTATTTTAACGTTTTTTTGTACAGTTAAAATTACAAACTAAGACATCCAGATTCCCTCAAAGGCCCTCTGAATGCTATAGGACATCTCTAAAGGGCCCAAAGGCTTTCTAAAGTCGTTTATTGGGGAAGGTAGGGCTACAGCTTGCTGTGGCAGTTGGTTGTGACTGTTAAAAAACGTCTATTTCGTTTTTTTGATCCGTTTTTTTTTTAACTAAGGGGTTAATCATCCATTTGCTAGTGGGTGCAATGCTCTGCTAGTCTATTACATACACTGTAAAAATTTCGTTTCATTTACTGCATTTTTTCACTGTTTTTCAAATTCTGACACCAAGCTTGCTAGTCTCATTGCTAGTCTGTATAAAGGTTTTACAGGCAGTGTTTCCTTCCATTTAAGTTCCTGCCTTGTCCCTCCCTTCATCCGTGTACTTTAGCTTTGGTATTGGTATCCCACAAGTAATGGATGATCCGTGGACTGGATACACCTTACAAGAGAAAACACAATTTATGTGTGGTGTATCCAGTCCATGGCCCGCCCTGTCATTTTGAGGCAGGTAATTTTTAAATTTAAACTACAGTAACCACTGCACCCTATGGTTCCTCCTTTCTCGGCTTGTTTTCGGTTGAATGACTGGCTATGACAGTTAGGGGAGGAGCTATATTGCAGCTCTGCTGTGGGTTTCCTCTTGCAACTTCCTGTTGGGAATGAGAATATCCCACAAGTAATGGATGATCCGTGGACTGGATACACCACAAGAGAAATAAATTTATCAGGTAAGCGGGGGGGGCGGAGCCAACTATCAAACAGGGCAGACGCAGGTTTTGTGAGCTCCTGCTTTAACAATCTTTGACAATCTTTAAAAGCTATTTAATCACCCTAAAACGTTACTCCAGCAAAGGTGACACCAGCCCTTATCATAAGCATAACAATCCACACTTGGGAGATTGACCGGACCTCATATTAACCCAGAATGATGGACTCTGAGATCATTGAAGCCTTCGCCATGCTGAGTTACCGCATGGATACGCAGTTCAGCATTCTACTCAAGTGCATATCACTAAAGATTGAGACAATTCCTGATGTAACAGCTGGAGATATTAACATGTCTCACCCTTGGACTGGGACTACATACCGGCAGGATTCAATGGCTGATGCGGCTAACCCGGACATCATTATCCTCCCCCGACAGCCTGCAATCACATGTGACCTCTCCGTTACTTGCCTGGCTACTGCCTTGGAGCGGCCGGCCGAGGTAGGGGTTCAGGTAAACTCAACTCCGTCTATTACTATCGAGGATGTCCCTTCCAATGTCTGGGACTTAACAGCTACGCACCCGCCCCTTCTTAAAGAGGAGACCGATATAGAGGAGAGAGAACGGCATTTAGCAGCAGGCTTGTGTACCTGGTTTGAACTGCGGCTTAGTGATATGAGCAACGAGCCTGGGCACTTACCGCACTGCAAATTACCCTGGCACAGAGATAAACCAAACCGGGACTTGAGTGATTTCACTGCCCTCCAGAGCCCTTACTTACCTATCGGCTGCTATTTGATCCCTCTACTCCGAGCCCAGAGTTTAGCTCATGGGACACTACCTGGAAACAGGCATCATTTCCAGGCTCAGATATCCACAACGCGACAAATACAGGAGTTGTTGCGTACTGGCATAGGCTAACAACACTTACATATACAGAGAGACGCCATCTTGTCTGACATTGAACTTACCTCCCAGTTCTGCATACCAGTCACTTAAACTAGCGTTTTATGCATATAGCCCTATACCTAAAAAAGTTGAATGTTATATGACTTTTTGATAATGCTTTAACTACTTGTAATATTTATGTTCCATCTACAGTTGAGATACCCTCTCTATACCTCATGCAACTTCAGAAAGTCTCAGCCTGCACTAGCTGTGAGACCTCCATGTAGAGTCCTTAGATAATCACCTCAGTTATTAATATTTATTCATCTCTAATTGATGTTTGAGGGTGATGTGGTTTTGTTTGTGATACTTTTGCTGGGCTTGTTTTTTTTGTTGTTGTTTTTTTTGGAGATAGTCCCAGTTAACAGTATATCTTATTCTAAGATGAACCCTTGCTTTACTGGGTTCTGCAGGAAGTTCTGATGGGGTAATATAATGTTTATGCTTGTTTCTCTCATTGGCTATTGCTAGTGGGGATCTACTGTTATATAATATCCTCAG
This sequence comes from Bombina bombina, assembly GCF_027579735.1. Lineage (NCBI taxonomy): Eukaryota > Metazoa > Chordata > Amphibia > Anura > Bombinatoridae > Bombina > Bombina bombina. The sequence goes on from NC_069504.1 coordinate 293,685,631, forward strand.
CAGAGCTAGCTCTACGGTACAGTACAAACTCTACTACTTTATAACCCAGACTATTATGCCTAGGTAAGATACTAGCCTGCACTAGCAATATAGATACAAACAACTATCCCACCTTATTACTTATCATATGCAAGCTTATTCATACTTATTGTTTTATGTTTTTGAAGTTCACATAACTTGAATATTTAAATTTTGTTATTTGGGCCTCATAGTTATGTCATGACAAACCAGCTCACAATCCTCCTTATTTATTGTTACATATTGAGTTTGTCTGTTAGCTAGCTATTTTATCACACTATATGCCATTGCTATGGCCTTAGGCTAGTGGAAGTATAGCTCCAGGAAGATTGTCCTCCGACTAACATCTCCCCCGCATATTCTTCACACTATTCCACTTTTATATGCAATGAGTATTTTCATCCTCCTTCTTTGAGTCCCCCTCCTCATATAATTAAATAGCCCTTTTGCCTACACCTCTATAATGTATATAACCCCAGGAAGATTGTCCTCCGACTAACATCTCCCCTACATATTCTTCACACTATTCTACTCTTATACGCATTTTTCGTCCCTGCATATAATTTACCTAGGTACCATACTAATATTTAAGCTCCTGAAACTAGTATTTACCTTATTGGAGGTGCAACACCCTACTCTCTTTAGCTAGTATATATACCCTTGTTTTTATTTTTATACTCATCACCTGTTACTATATAGTTTAATAAGCTTGATTTTTGTCCATATGTCAGGGTCTCAAATTGTGCTAGCCTCAGCTCCTAGTGAAACCATATTCTTTTATTTTAAAATTAGCTTAGTTAGTAACTTTGACTTACACATATTCTATAGTATGCATACCACTTCTCTATAATTTATCTGCCATGAGTATTTTCATCCTCCTTCTTTGAGTCCCCCACCTCATATAATTAAATAGCCCTCTAGCCTACACCTTTATAACGTATTGATTGGCTCCGCCCTCCCATCTCCCCTTTATTATTAGCGGCTTTGGTCCGCTGCTTCCCCCCCCCCCCTTATTTACAGGCCTATGGGAGGCCTGACAACAACCAACTCCCTACCTCTTACTTTTATTTAATTCTTAGAATGCCTTTATTGCAGAGTGGGGACCATTAGTTTTCAGTTACAAAAAAAAAAAAAAAAAAAAAAATGAGGCATCTATATATGTTCCAGTCACACATGTTTTTTATTTACAGTTTTACATTTCATATTAGAGATCATAATAGTAGTATTATAACTTATGTTCACCCTTATTCTTCTGTTTTTAACCTAGCTATTTATCTCATGCCACTGATCGCAACTTCCATACATGTATGGCACTACTATGGATGGGACGCTGTGATAACAAATACTATTCTAGCACACCAATGTCTTAATTAATTCTTGTTTACTCTTCATATGTGAAATATATAAGTTTTTTTCTGTATCTACTGTTCTGTGACTGGATATATTCTTTATGTTGTCAATTTTCAATGCCTCAATAAAAAATTATTTAAAAAAAAAAAAAAAAAAAAATTATCAGGTAAGCATAAATTGTGTTTTTTTTACCATTTTCTGACCATTTTGGGACCAAGGCTATTTTTACATAACTCATTTACTGTACACACACATATCATATACCGTTTTTTTTCTCGCCATTAAATGGACTTTCTAAAGATACCATTATTTTCATCATATCTTATAATGTATTATAAAAAATGTATAAAATATGAGGAAAAAAACTACAACCACCAAAAAACACCCATGCTAAATTGTTTCCAAATTTTGTCCTGAGTTTAGAAATACCCAATGTTTACATGTTTTTTGCTTTTTTTGCAAGTTATAGGGCAATAAATATTATAGCACAATAAATAAGTAGCACTTTGCTATTTCCAAACCACTGTATTTTCAAAATTAATGATAGTTACATTGGAACACTGATATCTTTCAGGAATCCCTGAATATTCCTTGACATATATATATATATATATATATATATATATATATATATATATATATATATATATATATATATATTTTTAGAAGACATCCCAAAGTATTGATCTAGGCCCATTTTGGTATATTTCATGCCACCATTTCACCGCCAAATGCGATCAAATAAAAGAAATCGTTCACAATTTTTTTTCACAAACTTTAGATTTATCACTGAAATTATTTACAAACAGCTTGTGCAATTATGGCATAAATGGTTGTAAATGCTTCTCTGGGATCCCCTTTGTTCAGAAATAGCAGACATATATGGCTTTGGCGTTGCTTTTTGGTAATTAGAAGGCTGCTAAATGCCACTGTGCACCACATGTGTATTATGCCCAGCAGTGAAGTGGTTATTTAGGGAGCATGTAGGGGAGTTTGTAGGGTAAATTTAGCTTTAGTGTAGTGTAGTAGACAACCCCAAATATGGATCTAGGCCCATTTTGGTATATTTCATGCCACCATTTCACCGCCAAATGCGATCAAATAAAAAAAAAAACGTTACATTTTTCACAAGTTTAGGTTTCTCACTGAAATTATTTAAAAACAGCTTGTGCAATTAGGGCACAAATGGTTGTAAATGCTTCTCTGGGATCTGTTTTGTTAAAAAATAGCAGTCATATATTGTTTTGGCGTTGCTTTTTGGTATTTAGAAGGTCGCTAAATGCCGCTGCGCACCACACGTGTATTATGCCCAGCAGTGAAGGGGTTAATTAGGGAGCTTGAAGGGTTAATTTTAGCTTTAGTGTAGTGTAGTAGACACCCAAAGTTTTGATCTAGGCCCATTTTGGTATATTTCATGCCACCATTTCACCGCCAAATGCAATCAAATAAAAAAATTGTTCACTTTTTCACAAACTTTTTCACAAACTTTAGGTTTCTCACTGAAAATATTTACAAACAGCTTGTGCAATTATGGCACAAATGGTTGTAAATGCTTCTCTGGGTTCCCCTTTCTTCAGAAATAGCAGACATATATGGCTTTGGTGTTGCTTTTTGGTAATTAGAAGGCAGCTAAATGCTGCTGCGCATCACACGTGTATTATGTCTAGCAGTGAAGGGGTTAATTAGGTAGCTTGTAGGGAGCTTGCAGGGTTAATTTTAGCTTTAGTGTAGAGATCAGTCTCCCACCTGACACATCACACCCCCTGACCCCTCCCAAACAGCTCTGTTACCTCCCCCACCCCACAATTGTCTGCCAGTACTAAATTTTTTTTTTTCTTAATATATATATTTTTTAAAAGCCATATTCTGCTTTGTAGGATCCCCCTTAGCCCCCAACCTCCCTGATACCCCCCAAATAGCTCTCTAACCCTCGGCCTCTACCTTATTTGCGCCATCTTGGGTACTGGCAGCTGTCTGCCAGTACCCAGTTTAGAATAAAAGTTTTTTTTTCCCTATTTTTCTGAAGTAGATTCCCCCCCAAAGACCAACCCCCCACCCCATCCCAGATCCCTTAGATCCCTTATATCCCAATTCCCTCCCTCCTCTCTCCCACTTAATTATTCAAAATGTTCCATAGTGTAGTGTTCCCACCTGCTCCCGCCACGTGCACGCACCCACCCGCCCCGCCCCTCTGTGAATGATTGCTAACACCAATGGCCACACACCCACCTCCGATAACGGCTCCCACCCACCAACGATCACGGCTATCAATGTCCGATGCAGAGAGGGCCACAGAGTGGCTCTCTCTGCATCGGGTGGCTAAGAAGTGTTATTGCGGGATGCCTCGAAAATTGAGGCATCACTGCAATAACATGAAAGCGGCTGGAAGCGATCGGGATCGCTTCCACTGCTTTAAAAGACCAATGACGTATGGGGTACATCGTCGGTCATTAACTGCTTTTTTTTGCAGGACGTACCCCATACATCGTTGGTCATTAAGGGGTTAAACAAACGTACATCTCTATAGCACAGAGCAAATCTGTACACACGCTAAGTTAGCTCTACTGCTGTGAAGTGCCAGCCCGCTCTCCAAGAACCTTCCAGGTGCTCTTGCTTTGTGAGTAACAAATCTGCCATAGGCTTATTTCTATGTTAGACTGTACTAGGCCTTTTGGCACTTCTTTGTTTTTTTTCTATATTTCACAGATCTTCTTTGTATCAAGAGCTTGACCACCTCTGGACAGAGAGCTTCTGTGACTAACCAGTACATCAGATCACAAGCTCTTATTGATTATTTTCAATTACTATTATTATTTTCTATTTTTTATAATTTTTTATTTTTGTATATTTATATTGACTTTGACAGCACCCCCTAGTGGCTCCATATTCTGTCTTTTCTTCTGTCCGATGTTTCTTCATGCGGTCCCCACCGCACACTAAGGGACCTATTTAACAAATGTCTGTTCGACATGATCCGATCAGCGGATCATGTCCGACAGACATCACTGACTGGGGAGCGCAATACGCTCTCCGCATTCAGCATTGCACCAGCAGCTCTTGTGAACTGCTGGTACAATGCCGCCCCCTGCAGATTTGCGGCCAATCGGCTGCAAGCAGGGGGTGTCAATCAACCCGATCGTATTAGATCGGGTTGATTTCCGGCGATGTCTGTCCGCCGCCTCAGAGCAAGCGGACAGATTATGGAGCAGCAGTCTTTATACCGCTGCTTCATAACTGGTGTTTCTAGCGAGTCTGAAGGCTCGCCAGAAACACGGCCCTTCAAGCTCCATAAGGAGCTTTATAAATGGGCCCCTAAAGCTTGAATGCAAGGTTCCTCCTTATATAGGGGTGTCCTTGCATTTCTGTTGGCTGATTTTTTAATTCTTTGTCCAATCAACCAATAGAATGAAAGCTTTTTATATTAGTTGATTGGACTTTGAATTCATAAATCAGCCAATAGAAATGTAAGGGGACCCCAATATAAGAAGAAACCTTGCCCTTTTTAGGGCAATCTTTTTTTAGGTAGGAATTATTTTGTTTAGCTTTTCTTAGATTAGGCTTTTTTAGTGGGTGGGGGGTTACTTATATTCTAGAATGCGATTGTAGTATTTTTTTAGAAAAAGAGTTATAACACTTTAGGGCAATGCCCTACAAAAAACATAGTAACTGTTAGTAATAGTTAAGGATTTTTTTTATTTTTAAAGAGGGCCTTAGTTTTAGTATAGACATAACTCAAGGTGTTTTATTTTTGGTAGTGTTGTTTTATGTTTTCTGTAATATTAGTTTTGTTTTTTTTGTAAATGCAGAGTTTGTTTGGTAACTTAGCAGGTTTTAGCTTAGAGGTTGTGGGAGTTAGGTGTTAGGTTGTGGCGGTGTAGGTGTTGAGTAGTATAGGAGGTGTTTGCAGGGGGCTATTGGCAGTATAAGGGTTAATAGGTTAAGAAGTTTATTGCAGTGGGCTATTGTTTGTATAGAGGTTAATAGGTCAGGAAGTTTATTGTGGCGGGCTATTATTGGTATAGGGGTTAATAGGTTAGGAAATGTATTGTGGTGGGCTATTGGCGGTTTAGGGGTTAATAGGTTATGAAGATAATTGCAATGGGCTATTAGTGGTATAGGGGTTAATAGGTTAGATAGAGAATTGCAGTGAGCTATTGGTGGTATAGGGGTTAGTTAGTGCAGGGTTAATTTGTAGTAGTGGATTATGTTGGTTTACGGGTACATAGGTATAGTTATTAGGTTGTGTGCAAAATATTTAAAAGGGATCCTTTACTTTACATTGCCAATGTCAGTGCCAAAGCTGCTTGAAATATTTCACCAGCATCACCACTCATTGCTATGTATAGTAAAACGCTCCTCTGCAATTCTGCCTTTGAAGAGTAATGTGAGCACTTTTTAATATTTCCCCAGCATTCTCAAAATCATATCAGATCCCTTTTGTATATATTGCCGCCTCACACCACTTCAATCATCGAGCCTATATGAGCAGATTAATATGTAGAGCTGTAGAAAATGCCTCTCTACTTCCAAGGTCAAGTCAAGCACAACTGATTAACACTATTTTGAGCTTGCACAATCAAAAACACTTTTTACAAGTTATTTACAAAATTCAGCATAGGCACTGATTGAAAAAGTACATATAATAGCACTTGCTGCAACTGAAATCTTTTTGAGGCAAAGACCATCCCCTAGTAGTGCCATTAGATCCATTTAAAGTAGCTTATTACAAGTTGTTGTGTAAAATCTTTTACTAAAGCATTTTTGATGCACACAATGGGATCCATTTATCAAACTGCTATCACAGATTTGGAGCCACAGCGTTTTAATGCTTGCTCAGAGTGGGCATGAAACTCTAGTTAACATCACCTTAGGTGGTAGATTGCAATCAGCAGATTGTGTAATGTTCATGGCAACAAACCTCGTCCGCCCACCGAATGATACATGTTTATCTACATAGTGCATCCTATACTTACAAAGGCAAGCACTAACGGCGCACTCACTAGTCGTTTAAGCATTGCACTTGCACATTATCTAAGATTCAGTTTTAAGGGATTTAATTAAGATTTAATAAATGGGAAACAAAGATCTTTTAGTCCACTTCTATCAATTTAACCTCTGTTTCTTGGTCTCCACTGAAGTAGAACCAGGAAAATGTATATCTTCTGCACTATATGGCAAAAGTGTTTGTAGAATTGTTATACATGTAGTGCTGAAGAAACATACACAATCCTAAATCTGGATGATGAAAGTTTATTTTTTACTTCCATGTCCTTTTAAAGTAATTGTGTTCTTCATAAACGGAAAGAGTCCATAGCTGCATTCATTACTTTTGGGAAATTTAGAACCTGGCCACCAGGAGGAGGCAAAGACTTAAATACCTCTCCCACTTCCCCTACCCCCTAGTCATTCTTTGCCTTTTGTCCCAGGAGGTTGGCAGGGAAGTGTCAGATGTTTTCGATAGTCTCTTATGGAGGGTAGTACTCTTCAGAATGGGACTGGAGTTTTAAGTAGTCCTGTCAGCCTCTCATTGAGAGCATAGATGAATGTTAGAGTCCGGAGATGCAGGGAAAGTCTTCCTGCGAAATCATCCTGACTCATATTAACAAATCCACAAGCATTCAGCGTTGACGAGTTTCGCTGCCTGCTTTCTTCTCTCAAGTCCATGGCAGAAGTGACACTACTATCTGTCACACTTGAAGGGCAGTGTTCATGTTCCAAGGCATAGATTCCGGTAAGATTGTTTCATTTTACTTTCATCATGGATGTATTGTTATTACAACAGTTTATCCGAGAGGTTACAACCTCGGGGGAATAACTGAAATACAGGGTCTCAGTGAGGCTCCTTTTGTATCTTGGAATCAAGGGTTAATATCTCCTGAGGGGGGTTATTGAACAGGAGGGGTTTTAATCATGTTTGTTATGTGATTCTGTCTGCTACTGTGTAGTAATACTTGGCATCATGGCTTTTTCGGAACATAATGACCTATTGCAAGTGACGTGGCCTTTACAGTCGGGCACGCTTTTCATGGACTGCACGGTACACCTTGTGACCGGGTGTGGTCAAGTTTTGGCTCTCCATTTCCACATTCCTGAATGTGTGGCAATGGATAAATTCTGTTTTGCTGGTGTCTGGTTCATAAGAAGTGGTGAGTGCCCCAGCCATTGGGGGTGTAAGGTGCTGTTTTCTTTTTTATTATTGGTCCATTTTTTTAACAATACCCCAGTTATGAAGGATTCTGATTTTTTGGAGACGGATGTTTCTGATTCTGATTCTACTTCTTGTGAAGAATATGAATTGGCCCGGGTGATACATCAGTTATGTTAGGAATGCCGTTTTAGAGTGCTCTTTTCCTCGGGATCAGGGAACCTGGGGCCTGCTGAGCCACTCGCCTCCGGGAATTCTGCTTTCCGCAAGGAGATCCCTACAAACAACTCTTACTACACATGCAGGTAACCCAAAAGCAGTTTATCCTTCTCTGGAGGGTGGCTTGTTTCCTCCGGAGGTTACGACACGGTTCCGCATGGCAATATCTTTGGCTCTGGCGCATTTACATCTCCCAGGAGTGTGTTTAAGATATTGTCCGTGTTTCGTTAACCGGGGCTCGTCAGGTGTGGGATCGTCAGGTCCAGTTTAGCCCTCTGAGGGTTAACCTTTGGGGCCAGGGTCTTTGTTTGCCCCGGCAGAGGTAAGTTTTGCCTTTTGTTATAGACTGGCGCACCTTCGTATTCTACTGTGGCACGTTTTGGCGTTATTGGAGGACCCCACTCTTAATGGGGTGGTGGATCCTAAGTCTTCTGATGAGAATGGCATGCTTGATTAGACATAAGGGGATGAAGTAATCTTCTTATAGTCTTCTTTCTTGAGTATCTTTCCAGTTCTGAGCTTGGAAGACATGGATTGCTGGTGGGCTGGTCCTGCGGGAGTGTCTGTTTTCTTCCTGGGCGATAACCTATGGGTTGCCTTGTTTTATTTTAATCCGGTTAGGATGGATTTTATTTGGTATACAGCTCATGTTTGTTACAATATTTCCATTGGGAATTTTCTTCTCTGGAATTGATACTAGTGATTTTGTGTTTGCACTGTTACTTTTATGAAAGTTTGTTCAAGAGAACGTGGTTTAGTCCTCTGTTTTTCTGATATTTATCTCTCTCTCTTATTGGGTGACTTTGTGTGGCCTTGTCAGTATTGGGCCCGTGGTTCAGGTTGGTCCTGACTTGGTACAAATCCATTTGTTTTTAAGGCTTATTCCAGACACATGGCACCTGCTTTGCCTGGCTGGTCCGATTAGTGCGCTGAGTGGTTCCCACTATTATTTTGATTTTATTTTACAAATTTCAGACAGCATTCCATAAGGATTTGATGATCCATGGTTTGTTTAGGGCCATTGAGAATTGTTTCTCATTAGCCTTTCAATCTAGTTGGCCGGGACTCCGTTGAGATCCACTACGACATACTCTGTTGGTTCAGACTCGGAATCTAGAGTGTTTGCTTCCCGTGGGTTAGGAGTTGATGGATTTAGGCCCTTCATGCAGCCAGTTACTGGCGGTCTTGCCTTTCAAGGATTTTGGAAGTGTACTTTTAGGACTTATTCCTTCTTGTGATCTCTTCCTTAGAGTCGAGACTGTTGGACTTTGTCCATTTTTTTCTCGACAGAAGTTGAGGGCTGTGCGGCTCTTTTCTTCTTTTGGTAGTTTGTCAAGTCATATTAGGGACAATAGACTGTTGTCTCCTCCTTTCCTAGCTTTCGCCTAAGGGATTTGGAATGCTCTGCATTCTTCTTCCTTGGTGGTCCTTCGGACTCGTAATTATTTCCATTAGTCTTAGACTGCACGTGTGTGGTCTTTGGTGCCTTTAGGGCTCTAGAGTAGTTTGCATGACTACGGCCTATCACTTTGTTGGTGGGGAGTTGGTCTCCAGTTAGGGGCATTTCTTCCCTTTGGGCTGGGAATTTATGAGTGAGTCATGTGCCCGTTTCTATGGGTTAGCCTGGTTATCATCCCTGGTGAGGTCTTAATCTTCAAAAGCGGTATCTTGTGCTCCCTGGAGGTGTTGTTCGTTTTAAGACGACTCTGGGTCCCAGTTCCTGGGTTCTTATATTGGATCCTTATGGACTTATGATCCTGTGGACTGGTTTAGGGCAACCCAGTTTTCTATGGGGCTGATTGTCCTTAGGATGGAGTTGCTCCTTTTTACAGGGAGTTTTTCTCTGTTGCATGCTACAGTGGTGATCTGGATGATCTTCATTCGGTATCGACTGATTAGCATATGGCTTTTCACGTCCTTGTGGGCATGGGTGCCGTTTCTACCTGTGTCCTCCCCCTTTGGGGTGGGGGGTTTGCTTGCCTCCTTCAGCAGGAGGGCCTCCTCTCTTTGAAAGATTGTAGTCCTGCCTTGGGTGCAGGATGAGGAGACGGGCCTGGTTGGGTTCCACTTCCTGTAGCATAGTGGATATCCCTTCTGCCTGGGTTTTGAGAGACTAGGGTTCATTCCTGACTTATCTCTGTTAACGCTTTTTATATTCTGTAGGTCGTGTGTCAGGCCTCACTCAAAGCTCTTGTTAAGGCACTTGTTCTAAGAGCAAGTACTTTTGATTTAGGAGAGGCAGCAGTCTTCTTCTTTGGGGCTTGTTTGACCAGCTGTTGGAGAGTAGACTCTCAGTGTCACATCTCTCAAGGAGAGTTGTGCCAGATCTCTTGGGATCTATTTGGCATTTCACTATACCAAGTCCTAGGGGGTTCTTTTGGAAGTATCTTGTTTGCCGGAGCAAATGGGTTGGCACCTGAGCTCTGTTGGGGTGAATCATTTTCCCCATTCTTCCATTCCCTTGGGGGCTTGGGGTGGGGTGGTTTTTGTTTCCCCTGCCTGTCAGATGTGCCTGTCGCTTGGACTGGCCCGGTGCTTGGAGCAGGATCTGAGTTCTGTTGCTCTGACAATTTTGTCCTTGGATCATCGAGGTTGGATGAGCCGTCCTTGGGGGACTTTGCTTCATTCCATGTTCATGATTTTTGGGAAAGACTGGCAGCGTCTGATGGTTAGCTGGATGCCTATCAAGTTGTAGGTTAGGATTGGATCTTAAGCTCATCTACCTCCACTTTCCTGAATATATTCAAATTTTTAGATTCATCTTCGGACGATAGCAGTGTGCAGTGTTCTGACTCTTCAGGTGTTGCCATCAGGGCTTCTCTATCTGAGTTGCAGCATGAGATTTTTTAATATTTTAATAATCTGAGCTGTCTTAATGGTTTCTGGGGTTTCGTCCTCAGTTATTTTTTGGGGGTGCAGATACACTTTGTTGGAGAAGATTCTCTTCTCTTTCGTGGCATGGGCGTTATCTTCCTTGTTCTACGAGACCGGTTGGGTCTCCGTTGGCTTGGCCTTTTCTTTGTGGTTTTCTCCTCTTCGGTAAATACTGCTTATTGATCCCTTTCTTTAGTAAGGGTTTTGGTGTTGGGAGACTGTCTATCAGTAGATAGTGTTTCTTGGAGGCTGATGGCTCAGTCGAGTCTAGTTACTGCAGTCTCTAGAAAGGCTTAAGGTCTATCTGTGCATCTGTGGATCTGTGTCATTGGGCTTTTTCTGTTTTCAAAAAGCTGGGACGAAGCTGGGGTTTCGGGTGTAATGGTTTTGGGCCTGGGGCCCTCAGAATGGGCCGCCTTTTTTACCCTCCCGTTTTAGCATTCAGTGTCCTCTATAGCTTGGGTATTGTTTTCCCAAAAGTAATAAATGTAGCTGTGGACTCTTTCTGTTTATGAAGAAAAACATAAATTATGCTTACCTGATAATTTCCTTTTCTTCAGACGGAAAAAGTCCACAGCTCCCCACCCATTATTTTTTTGAAGGGTGTCGGTTATTTTTTTGTTCTTCGGGCACCTTTTCACCCTATGCTTCTTCTACTGTTCCCTGTTCCTCAGCAGAATAACTGGGGGATGGGGGAAGTGGGAGAGGTATTTAAGCCTTTGGCTGGGGTGTCTTTGCCTCCTTCTGGTGGCCAGGTTTTTAATTTCCCAAAAGTAATGAATGCAGGTGTGGACTGTCTGAAGAAAAGGAAACTATCAAGTAAGCATAATTTATGTTTTTTTATACATGAATATTTTACAACAGCTGTTAAACACTATATAGAAAAAGATCTGCATAAAATGTATTAAAATGATATACAACTATAATTTTGCTATGTTTGCTTTTTTTCTTTTAACAATTCAGGAACATGCCCTTTAAACAGCATGTTGAGTATGTTTATCTTATCTTCTTAGCTATGGCCAGTTAGGGGCAAATATAATTATCTTAAGGAATCACTGTGTAGTAGGTTGTAGAGTTTTGAATATTGCAGCTTGCACTCCATCCTATTTGAGGGCACTGAAAACCCTTAATTTTCATAACCAGATTACAGAAAAAGCAGGCAAATATAAATACATTATTTACTATTATTTATTTATTATATTTTAAGTCCCATTAAATAGACAATATACACTACAAGATTGAACTATAATATGTTTTATTACACACTATACTTTTAGTATTTATTATGTTTCCCCTTTCCTGAAACTTAAATAGCTAATAACAAGTTGTAAATTTTCCAGTTTTGAGAACCTGAAGTGCACATAACATTCTTCACAAGCCTACCTTTAACATGTATCTATCCTTAACTGACCTCGGCAATGGGTATCAGAATAGAAAGAACAAATTGTAGTTAACCTAATAATGACAGTGACTAGACTTGTCAACTTGAATAACAAGTCTAGATTGGCTCCTCCAAATAAGGCAAGTGATGGGTGAAGGGCTATCAAAAAACAACTGCAGCAAACAGTGTTATTGCAGTCCAAAAAAATCCTGAAAAAACTGCACACCCACCTAATATGCTATTTTACTACGCAACAGCAGAAGCATATTGCAATTTCAAGATGCTTATTATCCCTTTTAGATGCATCTGCAGCTTTTTGCTTTGATAAATTGTCAGGGAACAGGTGAATGACTTTATGTAATATATATTAATATTAATGTTTACATACATACACATATGATGTAGAGAAATAATTAATTTGCATGTGAAAATCTGGCTAATGTAAGTTGCATTAAATTCTGAAATCAGAATTCAACCCAAACCAGTTGCCAGTTGAATATACAAAGGTTATCTGAAAACACAATCAAAGAGAAGACAGTTGTCTCAAATGAAATGAGATCACTTCAAAGGGAGTCTATATATGGAGTTTCCTGCCTGAAGAGTTAGTTTATCACCAGACCCCCAGTAGAGAGAGAGACTAGGATCTGAGCCAAGGAACCTGTTTCAGGAGATGTAGCTACTTCCCATCTAAGAGGCCTATTTATTAAAGGTCTGTCGGACCTGATCCGACAGTGTGGATCAGGTCCGACAGACCTCGTTGAATGCGGAGAGCAATACACTCTCTGTATTCAGCATTGCACCAGCAACTGCTGGTGCAACACCACCCCTGCAGATTCACGGCCAATCAGCCGCCAGCAGGGGGGTGTCAATCAACCTGATTTTACTCAATCAGGTTGAATTGTGGTGATCTCTGTCTGCCTGCTCAGAGCAGGCGGACAGGGTTATGGAGCAGCGGTCTTTAGACCGCTGCTTCATAACTGCTGTTTCTGGTGAGCCTGCAGGCTCGTTAGAAACACGGGCCCTCAAGCTCCTTTTGGAGCTTGATAAATTGGCCTCTCAGTGTTAAATTAGTACACACTGAGTTTCAATACACAAACTCCAGACTTTGTGTCAGCTTTAAATGCCCTTGATGGTATGGTGGGAAGTTGAAAGCCTAAGAGTTAAAATTTTAAAGTCTCTTAATTCTGTGTAAGTTGAAAGACTTAAAATTGAGATTTCAATGTACAACGTATGTTGAATTTTCAGTTATTGTGTACTCAGTATTATGTATAAATAATATTTGTGAGTTTAGGAGATATGCCTAATGTTTATGTAATATATTAAAGTGAAGGTAAACTTTGGTGAATGAAAGCCCGTTTAAAACAGGGGAACTTTCATTCATCAAAATTTACAAAGCAGCCGTTTTGTTAAAAAAATTACCTTTTTTTTCTTTTCACATCTAGAGCAGCTTCACCCACATAGAGATCCTCTATTCACACGTCAGCGATGACTAATCCAGCTTCCTCCAATCACAGCATGGCCTCAGGCAATGACTACACTGGGGGGAAAGCTGTGATTGGAGGAAGCAGGATTAGTCATTGCTGACGTGTGAATAGAGGATCTCTAGGTGGGGGAAGCTGCTCTAGCACTGAAAAGAAAAAAAGGTAATTTTTTTAACAAAACGACTGCTTTGTAAACTTTGATGAATGAAAGTGCCCCTGTTTTTAATTGTATTTTTAAAAAACGGGCCTTCATTCACCAAAGTTTACCTTCACTTTAAATATGAAGTGAATATGTATCTGTATTGAATTTAAAACATTTAACTGTATTTCAAAATAAACAGCATTTGCTTTATTTCAGAATCTGATCCCAAAGAGGATTGGAAATTAATACATATTCAATAAGTTGTCCTATTAAGATAATCATAGATATGAGTACATATTTTCAAAAATTATTACAACATGTGAAATGACTTCAAATAAAATATATATTAAATAATCAATAATAATAATGCTTATATATATATATATATATATATATATATATATATATATATATATATATATATAATTCTTGCAGGTATGTATGGAATATAGAGATATGCTTAAAATTGCAATGTAATAAAAGAATATTAAATGCTAAGATTCTATTAAGATATGATATGATGAAATGAGATTTATATATACAGTGTATATATATATATATATATATATATATATATATATATATATATATGTATATATATGTATATATATATGTGTATATATATATATATATGTATATATATATATATACAGTATATATATATATATATATATATATATATATATATATATATATATATATAATAGTAAATAATAATAATAATGGTTATGGATATATCTGTCATGGTTTAATTAAATCAGGCTGCTACTTACAGACTATATATATATATATATATATATATATATATATACTAACACACAGAAACTGATAAGTGACACTAGTTCAGATTGGTTAAATCAACTACAAACACAATTGAAGGAATACAAAGAGGCCTTGATTTCCTTTAAGAACAGGAAGTTTCTAACAGTGACCGAAGATCACAAAGAAAAAAGTGTGTATAAGTGGATGACAAGTGTGGACGGTGAGTACAGAGGTTATCGCCCAAGGAGACAGAGGAGATTCAGACAATACACTAGAAGAAATCTCCAAACCGTGGATACTAGTTCTGGTACAGACTCTGATACCCCACAGCCCCCACAGGGACATACACCACCATACAGAGAGAATACAAGGCCGTTTAGAGGCAATCGACAACAGCAGCCTTTTTTAGGGGTGACCACTCGGTCTGCCATCAGGGGAAGAGGAGACCACATCCAATAAGAGGTGGTCAGAGGCAGACCACCACTCCTCTACCAACATCCACCGAGACACTAACTAACAACAATTTAATCATTAATATCAGTGATCGGGCCCTGACTGAACCAGAAATTCAACTATTGAATAAAGGACTTAACTTTGTACCCACTAAAACCAGTGACCCGTTTGATTTGTTGATTGACCAGCAAAAATTCCAGCAGTCACTAAGACTTAAAGAATACTTCAATAACAGTCTAAACTCAGAAATGGACATTCCTTTTCGCAAAGCCAGCAAGTTTGATCGGACTAGTTATAATCCCAGCATAAAGATATACTCCCAGTTGGTTAACACTGACATTGCTGAGATACCAAAAACAAGATTTCGGAACAACTTGATTAAAGAAGAATTTGACTCAATTAAAACATTGGCCACAGACCCTAAAATTATCATCCGCCCTGCGGACAAAGGAGATACGACAGTGATTATGAATTACTCATACTACCAATCAGAGATCAAGGGGCAACTGAGTGACACCATGACATACAAACAATTACATAGAAACCCAACCAAGGAGTTCCAGAAAGAAATTGAGACCTTGGTCAAAGAAGGAGTCATGCAGGGCTACATCGATGAGAAAATTGGGGGATTTTTGATCACTGAATTTCCAATCTGTCCCATACTATATACCCTGCCAAAGGTGCATAAAAACCTATCACATCCACCAGGGAGACCAATTGTCTCGGCTCGGGGTTCCATTACATCACCATTATCCCAATTGATTGATTTCTTTTTACAACCATTGGTCAAGAATATGAGATTGTATGTTAGGGACTCCATGGATCTCATTGGCAAATTAAAAAGCTTTAGGATGGAAGAGGAGTGGATCCTTGTAACAGCAGATGTGAATAGCCTCTATACGGTTATACCCCAACAAGAAGGCATCAAAATGGTAGCAAAAACTCTGAGCAGATATCCATATGTGGGGCCACCAGCACACTTCCTATTACAGATTCTGGAGCTAAGCCTGAGACTGAATTATTTCAAATTTGAAAATTCGTATTATTGCCAAATAAAGGGAACCGCCATGGGTTCGAATGTTGCCCCTTCATTTGCTAATCTTTATATGGCAAACTATGAGGAAGAGATCATGAAGGTGTTCCAGAAGAAAGAAGTCATCATGTACCAGCGTTATATAGATGACTTGTTCATTGTTTGGGGGGGCACAAAGGAATCCCTACAAGAATGGTTCAACCATTTAAACGGGTTGAACCACCCCATACAGTTTAAAATGAGCTGCAGTGAAGAGAAGGTGGAGTTCCTGGATCTATGTATCTTTCGAGATGGCATGTCTGTAGGAATGACATTACACCAGAAGCCTACAGATAGGAATTCAGTACTACATGCACATAGTTGCCATCCTACATCACTACTAAAGGCTATACCACGGGGCCAGATGACAAGAGTAAACAGAAATAACAGTAATACTGAGGTCATGAAAATACAGCTACAAGAAATGGCAAAGAGATTTTTGGCTAGGGGCTACAAATGGGATTATCTCCTGGCATGCATGAAGGAACAAGATGATCCCAAGGAGGGACACACAAGGGATGATACTCAAAGGATGACATTTGTAACCAGATACTGCCCAGATGTAAAGAACATAGGACAGTGTCTAAGGACCCACTGGCATATCATCAAGGATGATACAGGTCTTCCATTTGGCGAATGGGGAAGTCCAAGAGTGGGGTTCAAGAGAAACCGCAATCTGAGGGACCAACTGGTAATAACAGACCCCAAACATTATTATGATAGAAAAACCTGGCTATCCTAGAATAAGAAGGGATGCTATCATTGCAGAGGTTGCACTACCTGTCATGCGATGATTCCGGGGGCGACCTTCCGTCATCCGTACACGAATGTAACCTTTAAGATACAACATTATTTGACCTGTACCACGACATATGTGGTTTACTTAATCAACTGCCCATGCGGTTTATTCTATGTAGGGAAAACAGTGGATGACATCCGCACCCACATGGCGAACCATCGGTCGGCCATCAGAACAGCCATCAAAAATCACGGAAGTGAACAACCGGTGGCACACCATTTTGCTATCAGTGGACACAGTGTACACGATTTAAGATTTACGCTCATAGACCATGTCCCTATTCCCTCCAGGGGTGGGGACCGGGACAGTAAATGACTGCAAATTGAATCCAAGTGGACCTTCCGTCTTAATACCATACGCCCGAAGGGACTGAATGTGAACCTAGACTGGCATTATTTCCTTTGAACTATTGGAGACCTCTATGGAATTGTAGTGGATGTCTATGAAGAAGAAAGATTAGAAGACAGATTGTATGACTTTATCTTTTGAGCTCTACCTATGAGAGTTGACGATCCATTTATCTCCACATCTTACCTCTTCATTTTGTTCTTTTGTCCTTTGTCTTGTTGTCGTCTCACTATGGGGTTTGCTTTTGTTTTCTTGCTTATCCTTTTTCTTGTTCTTTGCCTATATTTTCTCTTTGGTTTCTTTGTCTTCATCCCCAGGGGGCGGTCTTGGTACTTTATGGTCTCTTTTGTCTTTGATTTCTTATTCTTCTTTATCTTTATTTGGCTCTATTCTTATTTCATTTTATCTTTTGCACTCTTTTCTTTCTTTATTTATTCTTTTCTATTTTGTACTTGTAGTTTATTTATTTATATTTATTTGTATTCATTTTCATGTTTATTTTATTTTTACATTTATTTTTATTTTTATTTTTAGTTTATTATCTTTTATTTTATGTTATTCTGTTTAGTGTATGTTTATTTACATTGTTCTTGTTATTTTTACTTTTATTTTTACTTTTATTATTTGGCTTCTATTATTTGGCTTCTACTATTTATATTTTATTCTATAGATTTATTCATTTATTTTCTTATCACTTGCAACATTAATTTTGGTTACTCTGATTTATCTGATATGTTGATATGTATTGTTGAGGCTTTTCAGCACTGCTTTGGAGTTTATCCTATAGATTGTAGATACAGTGACTAGAGTTAGGTATTATGCATATAACTGCAGTTATAACATAGGCTGCTTCGAGTCATTCTGACTTAGCATTGAATTCACTCGTTTATTGGACAGTACTGGGCTGTGCACCAAGTATGTATTGCTAGTAAGGGTATTCCCTCTACGGATCCTGTCTATCAGTGTGTAGCGTCACCATGACTACCTGGTACTTAGTACAGCGTGCAGCCACATGACGTCATCACACTGAGCCGGCTGTGTACGTCTCAGATACTCATCGGGCGGCCACGCTGTCTTCCCAGGTATGCTGTGTTTGTGTTTGTGTTATTGGTACACAAGAAATTGGTTCATCAGGTATGCTTTTCCTGAGTTAAATAAGTTAAACAAGTTGATAGGGCTGCGACATAGTGTATCTAACACGTATTGGATAAATATATGAGCCTCTGGCTGCATTTATAGCCGCATTGCCGTATCCTGTCTTTGCTATATATGGCAGTACAAATATTCTGCTTAAACTCGATAGTACATCATTTTTGAAGTGACAATCATTTATGGTCCTGTAACTCTGCCCATAGTATCCATTACATTATCTTTTAGTAGTATTTGATTGAGACTTTAGATTAGGTTGTGCAATCAGAATTTATATTCAGACTATCCAGGGGGCTGACAATGTGCACATAATCTTGTTTACATACACTTTGATACAGACACCATTACACCTGTTTAGAGAAACAATATATGTGTTAGGGGACACACAGGTATTTACTTATTTCACTCACTTTGAGAGCAGGAGAACTTATATTATATTCTCCTGATATTTCTAACCTAACAATACGTTATGTTTTTATTACACCTGTTTGTCTTGTTCACCTTATATGGTTATTTGTACAGGCTGCTCTTTAACATAAGCTTGTTCACATGTGTTTTGATGTAATGCTTAGTATGATTTTTATTATGATTTACAATATGTTTGTGTGTGGATATTGTATAGTTTGTTTAACAGCAGTAATTAATTTATATGGATAACACTCATCACATGACTAGAATGTTTTTGAGGATCACCATGGTAACTGCTTTGGCGCAATTTTCACTGGGAGGGGTTTGTTTGGCTTTATAAGTCCAGTCACTTATAGTTTGTTTTTTGTCTGAGGAAGGGAAGTGTGTCCCCGAAACGTCACGATTATTAAAGTTTTTTTGAAGAAAAGACCAGTGAGTGCCTTCCTTTACCATGTATATATATACAGTGAGGCCTCGGTTTACGAATTTAATTCGTTCTCCGGGTCGTTTCGTATTGCGAAAAATTCGTAAACCGAAACACGTTTTCCCATAGGAATGCATTGAAAATCAATTAATGCGTTCCGGAGGTCCGAAAAAATTCAAATAAAGTGTCCAAAAAATGCTCCAAAAGGCTCCAAAAGGCTTAACAACTTGCTGCAAATGGCTCCAATGTCTCCAAAAGGCTCCACAACTTGCTGCAAATGGCTCCAAAAGGCTTAACAACTTGCTGCAAATGACTCCAAAAGGCTCAACAACTTGCTGCAAAATGGCTCCAAAACCTCTCCAACACCTCCACACTGGTACCCAAACTTCATTAATTCAATCATACTTGAGTATGCAGGGGGCACAGGGGCCACTGGTTTCGTATTGCGAAAAATATTCGTAAACCGAGGGGGGCAAACCGGCATTTTGTTTCGTATTGCGAAAAAAATTCGTAAACCGAGTCAATTTTTCTTCAAATTTCGATTTCGTAAACCAAAATTTCGTATACCGAGTCGTGCGTAAACCGGGGCCTCACTGTATATATATATATATATATATATATATATATATATATATATATATATATATATATAGTATATATATAGTATATATATATATATACTGTATATGATAGAAAATAGTAGGAAATATTGTAAAAATGTATGTCTTGCCACAACTTCTCTATCTTTTGCAAACCCCACCCATACACCTCCCTATACATTACCTTAACAAAATACAATCACTATTAGAGCAATACATCTGGCAGGGATCTAGGCCCAGAATTGCAATAAAGAACATGTACTTACCAAGGGACAGGGGTGGATTGGGGGTACCTAATATTCTCATTTATAAAGAGGCTATAAGGCTGCACAAACTATTGGATTGGTGAACAAACAATAACAATAAACAATGGGTCCAGATTGATAGACACTTACTGGGCTTATGCAACGCTGGGCTAGCAGCCTGGATACCTCGCAAACATAGACATAGAAACATAGAAACATAGATATTGACGGCAGATAAGAGCCATAGGCCCAGCAAGTCTGCCCGACCTTACCTAACAGTATAAACTTATCTAGTTCGTAGGATAGCCCTATGCTTGTCCCATGCATTTTTAAAGTCCCCCACAGTGTTTGTTGCTACTACCTCTTGAGGAAGTTTATTCCATAAATCAATCACTCTTTCTGTAAAGAAGTGCTTCCTCAAATTACTTCTGAATTTACTACCCTTTAGCTTGAGCTCATGACCCCTTGTTCTTGAATTTTCCATTTTATGTAAAATACCCACAGCCTCAGTTTTACTAAACCCTTTAATGTACTTGAAAGTTGCTATCATATCACCTCTTTCCCTTCTCTCCTCTAAGCTATACATATTTAGGTCATTGAGCCTATCCTGGTAAGTTTTATTTTTTAGACCATGTACCATTTTGGTAGCCCTCCTTTGCACAGATTCAAGTTTGTTAATATACTTCTGAAGATATGGTCTCCAGAACTGCACACAATACTCAAGATGAGGCCTAACTAATGATCTATAAAGTGGCATAAGAACCTTACTATTTCTGCTGCAAATACCTCTACCAATACATCCAAGCATTCTGCTAGCCTTACTCGCTGCATTACTACATTGTTTACTAAGTTTTAAATCATCTGAAATAATAATTCCCAAGTCCTGTTCCTCGTCTGTAACAGTCAGTAAAGTGTCATTGAGTCTGTAATTAACATTTGGATTTTTCTTCCCTAAATGCATTATTTTACACTTTGCTGTGTTAAACTTTAGACCCCAGTCATTTGTCCAATCCTCCAATTGTTGTATATCACTTCTCATTTTGTCTACCCCCCCTGGAACATCCACTCTGTTGCAAATTTTTGTATCATCTGCAAAGAGACATACTTTCCCCTGTAGCCCTTTGCTGATATCGCAGATAAATATGTTAAACAAAACAGGCCCCAGAACTGACCCCTGAGGAACACCACTAGTAACAGCCCCCTCTGCTGAATGAACTCCATTTACTAAGACACTTTGTTTTCTGTCCTTAAGCCAGCATTCCACCCAGTTCACAATTTTTGAATCTAGACCAAGGAGATATAGTTTGTGAATAAGTTTATTGTGTGGGACGGTGTCAAATGCTTTGCTGAAATCTAGATATGCTACATCAACTGCTCCTCCCTTGTCTAATACTTTTGTTACATAATCAAAGAAGTCAATTAGATTAGTCTGACATGATCTCCCTGATGTAAAACCATGCTGATTTTGGTCCTCTAAATTGTTTGTCTTTATGTAAGTCATAATTCTTTCTTTTAAGAGGCTTTCCACTAACATAGCACAATACCCACTCCTTACAGACTTTTTCATGACATGGGATAAATTAATAAGCACATCCACTAACATCTCCTATAGTTTCTCCCCCATTTCCTTCTGATGTCACAATTACAAAGACACTTCCATAGATGTCGGGTGTCACATTAAGTGGCAGAACAATATCGCTCTTCCGCAAAAATAAAACACATACGGCTAGATTTAGAGTTTTGTCGGTAATGACCCGCGTAGCTAACGCTGGCTTTTTTCTGGCCGCACCTTTAAAATAACTCTGGTATTGAGAGTCCACAGAATGGCTGCGTTAGGCTCCAAAAAAGGAGCGTAGAGCATATTTAATGCAACTGCAACTCTCGATACCAGAGTTACTTACGGACGCGGCCAGCCTCAAAAACGTGCTCGTGCACGATTCCCCCATAGGAAACAATGGGGCTGTTTGAGCTGAAAAAAAACCTAACACCTGCAAAAAAGCCGCGTTCAGCTCCTAACGCAGCCCCATTGTTTGCTATGGGGAAACACTTCCTACGTCTGCACCTAACATTCTAACATGTACCCCGAGTCTAAACACCCCTAACCTTATACTTATTAACCCCTAATCTGCTGCCCCCGCTATCGCTGACCCCTGCATATTATTATTAACCCCTAATCTGCCGCTCCGTAAACCGCCGCTACTTACATTATCCCTATGTACCCCTAATCTGCTGCCCCTAACACCGCCAACCCCTATATTATATTTATTAACCCCTAATCTGCCCCCCACAACGTCGCCTCCACCTGCCTACACTTATTAACCCCTAATCTGCCGACCGGACCGCACCGCTATGATAATAAAGTTATTAACCCCTAATCCGCCTCACTAACCCTATAATAAATAGTATTAACCCCTAATCTGCCCTCCCTAACATCGCCGACACCTAACTTCAAACATTAACCCCTAATCTGCTGACTGGAGCTCACCGCTATTCTGATAAATGTATTAACCCCTAAAGCTAAGTCTAACCCTAACACTAACACCCCCCTAAATTAAATATAATTTAAATCTAACGAAATTAATTAACTCTTATTAAATAAATTATTCCTACTTAAAGCTAAATACTTACCTGTAAAATAAATCCTAATATAGCTACAATATAAATTATATTTATATTATAGCTATTTTAGGATTTATATTTATTTTACAGGTAACTTTGTATTTATTTTAACCAGGTACAATAGCTATTAAATAGTTAAGAACTATTTAATAGCTAAAATAGTTAAAATAATTACAAATTACCTATAAAATAAATCCTAACCTAAGTTACAATTAAACCTAACACTAGACTATCAGTAAATTAATTAAATAAAATACCTACAATTACCTACAATTAAACCTAACACTACACTATCAATAAATTATTTAAATACAATATCTACAAATAAATACAATGAAATAAACTAACTAAAGTACAAAAAATAAAAAAGAACTAAGTTACAAAAAAATTAAAAAAATATTTACAAACATTAGAAAAATATTACAACAATTTTAAACTAATTACACCTACTCTAAGCCCCCTAATAAAATAACAAAGCCCCCCAAAATAAAAAAATGCCCTACCCTATTCTAAATTATTAAAGTTCAAAGCTCTTTTACCTTACCAGCCCTGAACAGGGCCCTTTGCGGGGCATGCCCCAAAGAATTCAGCTCTTTTGCCTGTAAAAAAAAACATACAATACCCCCCCCCCAACATTACAACCCACCACCCTCATACCCCTAATCTAACCCAAACCCCCCTTAAATAAACCTAACACTAAGCCCCTGAAGATCTTCCTACCTTATCTTCACCATGCCAGGTTCACCGATCCGTCCTCGGAGGTCTTGATCCAAACCTCGGAAGTGTTGATCCAAGCCCAAGCTGGGGGCTGAAGAGTGACGTCCATCCTCGGGCTGAAGTCTGGATCCAAGCGGCGACTGAAGAAATCCATCCTCGGGCTGAAGTCGGAAGTCCATCATCTGGATGAAGTCTTCTATCAAGCCGCATCTTCAATCTTCTTTCTTCTGGAGCGGAGCAGAACCATCTTCTTCCAAGCCGACGCGGAACATCCTCTTCAACCAACGACTAGACGACGAATGACGGTTCCTTTAAATGACGTCATCCAAGATGGCGTCCCTCGAATTCCGATTGGCTGATAGGATTCTATCAGCCAATCGGAATTAAGGTAGGAATATTCTGATTGGCTGATGGAATCAGCCAATCAGAATCAAGTTCAATCTGATTGGCTGATTCAATCAGCCAATCAGATTGAGCTCGCATTCTATTGGCTGTTCCGATCAGCCAATAGAATGCAAGCTCAATCTGATTGGCTGATTAAAGGAACCGTCATTCGTCGGAAAGTCGTCGTCGGAAGAAGATGGGTCCGCGGTGGAGGTCTTTAAGATGGAGCCAGTCCTCATCGGATGAAGATAGAAGATGCCGCTTGGAAGAAGATGGTTGCCGGTCCGGATCTACTCTTCTTCCCGGATAGGATGAAGACTTTGGACCCTCTTCTGGACTTCTTCAGCCGTCGGATGATGGATGTCTAGCCCTCTCTTGGGTTGGATGAAGATATCGGAGCCAGGACGAATCGGTGTGATACCCGGTGAGGTGAAGACAAGGTAGGAAGATCTTCAGGGGCTTAGTGTTAGGTTTATTTAAGGGGGGTTTGGGTGAGATTAGGAGTATGTGGGTGGTGGGTTGTAATGTTGGGGGGGGTATTGTATGTTTTTGTTTACAGGCAAAAGAGCTGAATTTCTTGGGGCATGCCCCGCAAAGGGCCCTGTTCAGGGCTGGTAAGGTAAAAGAGCTTTGAACTTTTGTAATTTAGAATAGGGTAGGGCATTTTTTTATTTTGGGGGGCTTTGTTATTTTATTAGGGGGCTTAGAGTAGGTGTAATTAGTTTAAAATTGTTGTAATATTTTTCTTATATTTGTAAATATTTTTTTATTTTTTGTAACTTAGTTCTTTTTTATTTTTTGTACTTTAATTAGTTTATTTCATTGTAGTTATTTGTAGGTATTGTATTTAATTAATTTATTGATAGTGTAGTGTTAGGGTTAATTGTAACTTAGGTTAGGATTTATTTTACAGGTAATTTTGTAATTATTTTAACTATTTTAGCTATTAAATAGTTCTTAACTATTTAATAGCTATTGTACCTGGTTAAAATAAATACAAAGTTACCTGTAAAATAAATATTAATCCTAAAATAGCTACAATATAATTATAATTTATATTGCAGCTATATTAGGGTTTATTTTACAGGTAAGTATTTAGCTTTAAATAGGAATAATTTATTTAATAAGAGTTAATTAATTTCGTTAGATTTAAATTATATTTAGGGTTAGGGTTAGACTTAGCTTTAGGGGTTAATACATTTATCAGAATAGCGGTGAGCTCCAGTCGGCAGATTAGGGGTTAATGTTTGAAGTTAGGTGTCGGCGATGTTAGGGAGGGCAGATTAGGGGTTAATACTATTTATTATAGGGTTAGTGAGGCGGATTAGGGGTTAATAACTTTATTATAATAGCGGTGCGGTCCGGTCAGCAGATTAGGGGTTAATAAGTGTAGGCAGGTGGAGGGGACGTTGAGGGGGGCAGGTTAGGGGTTAATAAATATAATATAGGGTTCGGCGGTGTTAGGGGCAGCAGATTAGGGGTACATAGCTATAATGTAGCTGGTGGCGGCGTGCGGACGGCAGATTATGGGTTAATAAGTGTAGGTAGCTGGCAGCGACGTTGTGGGGGGCAGATTAGGGGTTAATAAATATAATATAGGGGTCGGCGGTGTTAGGGGCAGCAGATTAGGGGTACATAAGTATAACGTAGGTGGCGGGCGGCAGATTAGGGGTTAAAAAAATGTAATCGATTGTCGGCGATGTGGGGGGGCCTCGGTTTAGGGGTACATAGGTAGTTTATGGGTGTCAGTGTACTTTAGAGCACAGTAGTTAAGAGCTTTATGAACCGGCGTTAGCCCAGAAAGCTCTTGTCGTTAGATCTCTAACGCTCACTTCAGCCACGACTCTAAATACCGGAGTTAGAAAGATCCCATTGAAAAGATAGGATACGCAATTGATGTAAGGGGATCTGCGTTATGGAAAAGTTGCGGCTGAAAAGTGAGCGTTAGACCCTTTTTTGACTGACTCCAAATACCGGCGTTAGCCTAAAACCAGCGTTAGGAGCCTCTAACGCTGGTTTTCACAGCTACCGCCAAACTCCAAATCTAGGCCATAGACCCCTCAACGCCATCCAGGAGATGCACCCCGAGATCCCTCTGAATTGGTATACCTATTCCCAAATATGCCATGCCATAGACACTCACCCCAAGAAGTATCACCTAATTATAAACACGACTCCATTTGAGACCCTATGTCACTCAGAAAACACCCCAAAACATGCCATATTAATATTGTACAAACTACTACTAATTAAAGAGCCACAATTCTTGCCCTCTTACACTAACTCATGGGAACTGGGCACTAGCATCACTGCTAAGGACTGGTTGACTGTTTTTAACACCACAAAGCTCTCATCAATATCCACAAGAGTTCTTGAAACCAATTTCAAATTTTTAACAAGATGGTACCTAACCCCCAGCAGGCTACACACTATCTACAAAACGGCTAGCAATAAGTGCTGGAGGGGATGCAGAGAGATAGGCACCCCCAAATACATATTGTGGCAGTGTAATAAGTTAGACACGTTCTGGCTGGAGGTTCTCGAGTACATGTCAAAAGCAATAGAAAAACATATACCAAACAACCCACAGATCCTATTATTCCTACTCCTACCCAAGCTACACGACAGTAATGCTAGGGATCTATTGATCCTTATGCTAAACAGCACTAAAACCTTAATTCCAAGACATTGGAAATCCTACTATATCCCAACTGAGAAAGAATGGGAGGACCAGGTAGAGAGTTTCCTACAACTTGAGAGGTATCACCACCTCCAATCGGGCTCATTAGTCACAAACAAACTCAAACTATCATTATGGAATCAGCACAAAGAGCGACACAAACTTAGAATCCACTAACCTCCACTTTGCCTCACACTAAGTCTTGCCCTCAGACTCCCTTTTGGCTAGCTGTTAGTGTCCCTTTGAGGATAACGTTAACAAATGTAAGATGTAATTCATGTATTACCTTCATGGCTGTAACACAGAAACTCGGGTTATACAAGCTTCTGTACTGAACCTATGTACTGAAATTGTAGCACCTTTATGTATGATGTATGGACTTTTAACCCAAAAGCACTTTACTGCTGTACCTCATTGTTACGCTATGAAAATATGGATGTATCCTTGTTTATGTTTTGTTACATCTGTTATTTTTTCAAAATAAAAACTTCTTTGAAAAAAAAAAATAGCAGGAAATATATATATATCAAAATATACCCATGTACTAAATATATATATATAGCTGAAATACAGTTGCCTCCGTTGTTCAGTGCGAGAATTAAAACCAGAGATATTCAACCATGGGGGTTGAATTACAAAGTGGCATTACCAGTAGTCAATGAGAGCTAATGGCGTACCCAGAGCATTTCCTGGAATGATTTAGAAATGAAGGAGTGGTTTATCAATGATATAAGCTTCCACACTATGCAAGAAAGGAACAGACTCACTTTGTAAAACAGAGATACACAGTGTACACACCATTTGGGCCTACTTTCTCTGAACCCTGGCTGGAAAACTCACTTTGGGCAAGAGAGATACTCTGTAACCTGTACCCTTGCAAAATAGTGATACCTTCACGTATGACCATAAGAAATATCTGGAATATTGAACTCGCAAATTTGTTTACTGGTAATGTATTAAGCAGTTTGATGTTGTTATATTTGTAATGTTTTAAAGCAAAGATATTCTTTATTGCTGTAGTTTAATTGAAGCTGGTATTTAAAGAGGTACTTTATAGTTGCAACGCTAGTATTAAATAGACCAGTCTGTTGCATATATTAAATATACTAGCTCTAAGTCAATTATTATTGAGAAAAAGGTCAGACATTAATACTTTTAAATTCATTTTTAATTTACTGTGAAATTCCCTAAAGGGACACTGAACCCAAATATTTTCTTTCAGGATTCAGATAAAGCATGACATTTTAAGCAACTTTCTAATTTACTCCTATTATCAAATTTTCTTCATTCTCTTGCTATCTTTATTTAACATGCAAGAATGTAAGTTTAGATGCCGGCCCATTTTTGGTGAACAACCTGGGTTGTCCTTGCTGATTGGTGGATAAATTCATCCACCAATAAAAAAGTGCTGTCCAGAGTTCTCAACAAAAAAAAGCTTAGATGCCTTCTTTTTCAAATAAAGATAGCAAGAGAACAAAAAAATGATAATAGGAGTACATTAGAAAGTTGCTTAAAATCGCATGCTCTATCTGAATCACGAAAGAAAAAAATTGGGTTCAGTGTCCCTTTAAGAAATGCACATGAATTGGTTATTATGTTGATAATATATACCTTTTCCTGGTTGATTATTTGAAGTATTATTAGATTATCTTGGTCTAAATAAGTGAATTATATTTCTCTGGAAATCACATTAGATTGTGGGAGTTAAGATAAGATTTCATTGTGAGATTTGGACATAGGGAAGTCCAAACATTGTTAAATAAGTTATATATATTTAATTGGTTAAACTTTCTGGCTATATATAAATTGTTCTAGTATAATTCATGTGTGATATTTAATAAGCGATTAATTTTGAGTTAAGTTTAATTTATAGAAATATTGTGTCCACAATACTGAGATACCAGACAATTTAATTGAATAGTAATTAATCTGAATGTCTCTATAGCCAGCTTCATATTTTAATATTGTATTAACTAATTGATATATATATCTGGTCATAGGTGATATTCAGTTACTACATAAGTATAATTAATGTGTTCATAGGGATTAACTGGTCAGAATTTAGGAATATTTTAAATTGAGATTAAATATTAATTTTTATAATAATTTTATTGTCAAATTTATAGACGTCTCAATAGTGTTATTATGGAGTACACTACAGAGAGTTGATATTTCACTGGTGTATTGATAAGATTCTACTATATTAATTGGAGATATTGCTGACAATAATTATATACTGCTATAATAATTCATATTCATAATTACAATACGTAACACGTAGGTGGCAAAAAAATATTGCACATTGTTGCAATAAATGTGAGCTTAGAAGTGTTCACAAGAAACTGTTACCAATAAGCAGCTTTCCTTTATAACCCTACTTGTAAGTGTAGAACAGAGCTTTCCAAACTTTTTATGTTGGTGACACACTTTTTAGACCTACATCATTTCGCGACACAGTAATTCAGTTGTACTAGCAAACAGGAGGTTAAACGAACTTGTTTTAAGAGATACGGACACATACATAAATGATATAATAACGAAATATATTTACAAGTAACAGTATGTAATTATGTGCAAGAATTAAAAAAATGTTTAATAACACTAATAGCTACTTAATATTTTAATGGGATGTATGAGGTTGATGGGATCAACACAATTTCTAAATATTTGGTGGAATATCAGATAAAGACACTCGCATTTCATCATCAAGCATTTTTAAGCTTCCCCTTCCTATCCATATATCAGGAGTAGCAATGCACTACTGGGAGCTAGCTGCAAAAAAACCCCACTTTGACTTCTGACTTTAGCCCAGCGTTTAAGCTGCTGCCCTCAGAGCTCTGCGAGTCCGACTGACTACTGCCCGCGCTGCAAACACACTGCTGTCCCACTCACTAACTACACGTGCAGTCACAAGCCAATTGAGGAGACTACACGTGCAGTCAGGAGCCAATGTGCCGCCAATGGGAATAGTTTCAGTTCCCACTGAGCTGCGTCAATAGGTTAAGCTGATCTGTGACCCACTAGGTATTAATCACGTGTCAACCACATGATATGCGTAGCAGGCAGGCGGAAAGTCAGAAACCAAAAAAAAATTGTTGAAAAAAATTAAATTTAAAAAAATTTGTCCTGAAGCAGGGACACACCTACACACTGCTGCCGACACACTAGTGTGGCCCGACACACAGTTTGGAAAGCACTGGTGTAGAAAATATATCCAAACTATGAGATGGCTTGCCTAGATCTTGACCCTAAATTGCCTTCTAATTACAGTAAACTAGATAAATAAAACTTACTTCCCACTTTTCTAGGGTGTAAAAAAGTCAACAGTGGCTAATTTATTAAATTAATAAGAATAACCATCAACAATAATTCCAACACGTATTTAAGGCCATAGATTAAAACTAACCAACAGCGCTTAGCTTTCCCTGCTCCACTAGAATCAGCCTCCCCAAGCACCTAAAAATATTCCTCCTCTATAAACACCTTTGCTGCCCACTTGATCAGCAGGTAACTACCAATAAACAAAAATGCCCTAAGCCACCATGAAACCCAGGGAAGCACGGATTTATAGCTACACACAAGCAAACTCATTGTATTATGTGTAAGTCGGGAGTTTCACATACAGGATGTGCTACATTTCTTTATGAGGAAATGCAGAATACATTAAATCCTAAATACTTAATTACTCTTTAATAAGTATTTTTTTTCTTGTAATGGAAATGATAAAACTCTTTGTACCCATACATTCCAATTAATGCTAAAACCTCTGGAAAGTACATTGTAATAGAGCACAGGCTGCGGGGGGTTGAACTCTTTTTTTAGTACCACCTAGAGGAACACACACACACATACACCACAGTGTTGTTTTGTTTTACATTTATTCTACAATATTTGACATCATATTATTTAGAAGTAACCATGATCTGGCCTTGGTATTTTTAAAGGTAAAGTGTCTATAATTCAATATGCTGAGGTGAAACATATAGCGTGTAATCCCCAACAAGTACCAGTCATACACCATGTTATTCCACAAGATAAGAGGTATACAGCTTACATTTACAAATGTAGCAAAACGTGGTGGTAAAATAGATAATTAGCATGAAATATGTTTTTGCATCTGGAGAACCCTGAGGACATGTCTAAACTGTAGTTTGATTGAAACATCAGATCCTAGGAAACCATATAGCAACAATCCTGGTTGATTATGTTGAAAAAGATTACCTGACAAAAAAACAGTAATCAAAATACTAGTTATTATGAAGTCTATAAAGCAATCAATACAAATTAGCTCCTATTTTGGTGAAAACACAGCACACATTATAAATGGAGCTGTATGCAATGGGTGTGCTTCACTAGCATTTGGAGGTGCATAGCAACCCTCAACACCTCTATGGAACAACCACTGAATGTACTAGTAAACCGTTTTCAATACAATGCAGGATTTCCAGAAAAGATGTTCTAAATGTAAAGAGCAAACGTATAAAAATATTGTTTTTTCAATACGAGAAAAGGTTTAGTAGTGAATGATTTAATTAATGAATATGAGGTCCATTCCAATATATGGGATAATCTTATCAAAGGGTTAATTTGGATGGAATAAAACATTTTTACATTTCAATTAATAAAAATGAAACATTTATCAAGTTCTGTTTGGCAGCTATTTTTAATCTGAGTTTAAAAAGGCAGAAGAGTATGAAAAATGTAATTCTTTGTTTAATATTTAATGT
The DNA here is from genome assembly GCF_027579735.1 of Bombina bombina. Classification (NCBI taxonomy): domain Eukaryota; kingdom Metazoa; phylum Chordata; class Amphibia; order Anura; family Bombinatoridae; genus Bombina; species Bombina bombina. The sequence continues at coordinate 293,716,627 of NC_069504.1, forward strand.
AATTATCTTGCTGCTTCTAAGGTGAACATCTGTTTCAGAAAAATATAATAGGAAAAGTTGAAAACAGAGAGTCAGAAAGAATATTCCTTTTCAATGTGCTCCTAGTTCTAGGATTAGTCTCTCTGTCCCCTTAAAAACTTACAGAGGCTGCTATTATACAATTTAGAGGAACATTAAACTAAAAATGTAATTTGCATAAAAGTCTAGATTATGAGTGGCACTCCATCGTTAGCGTGAGGAGAGCAAATGCGATTGCCGCGTTTTTGCGCTCTAATCCATATTACAAGTGACGCAGTGTTTAAATTACCATGATTTTTTTGTGCGAACTTGCGGTAATTTACACTCTCCATATTTGCTATGGGTGGGGTTGAGCAACAATGTGCGTCACTCGAACGCAATCACATTTTGCACTCAAACATTTTATGCAACTCGAAGGTTTGCGTAAAGAGTTTGGCTGGAGGAAAAAGTTGCACTTTACTATACTATTAATCATTAAACCCATTTAACCAACAAAACCCCACATTGCAAACTGCCCGGCTACACTATTAACCCCTAAACTGCCACAGTCCCTCATTGCAAACTACTCCAGGTATGAGGGGTGGTTAGGAGATTAAGGCCTAATAAATGGTCACCATCTATAATCATCTAGTCAACCCCCATACAAGTATGGGGGTTGGTTAGGATATTAAGGCCTAATAAAAGTTTAACCATCAATAATTACCTAATTAACCCCATACAGGTATGGGGCATGATTAGGAAATTATTGCCTACTAAATAATAGCTAACAATAATCACCTAATAAACCTACATAATAGTATGGGGGTGGTTAAGGAGATTAAGGCCTAAACCGCCACCTCCCAAAGCAAACTAGAACTACACTAACACCTAAACCCCTCTAAACTAACCCCCTTTGTAAACTAACCCCCAATAAAATTAAAAAAAATTAAAAAAAATCCAAGTTACAAAAAATAATAAACTACAGTATCCAATATAAAAAACACCATTATACCTAACACTAAACTACATACCCCATATAATAAAAAAAAACACCCAAAACAAAAAAAAAACTAAACGCTAACACTAAAATATATTACAAAAGCCCTTAAAAGGGTCTTTTGTAGGGCATTGCCCTAAAGTTATCAGCTCTTTTGCAAAAAAAGAAAAAATTACAAAATCCCCCATATAACACAAGGACCACCCCCCAACTAACAAAATCTAACTAAAAAAACCTTAGATCTTAGAAAATAAAAGTTAAAATAAAAAAGTCTATTCTTAAAAATAATAAAACCCAACCAAAAAAAAAACTAACCAAACCCAAAAGTGGTATTTACCATTGAGTAATCCGGCTCCTCTTGATCCAACATTGGGCCCTCTTTGTCCAAGCTCCTGGTGCCGGAGCCCATCTTCGCAGTGGCGGAGGCAGACTTTGGTGGCCTCTTCCACTGCCTCTGCTCCGCATCTTCTTTTCTTCTGCTCTCTTATTTGAGCCCTCCTCTTCATGCGGTCGCCACCACACACTTAAATTCCAGAAGCGCGGAACCGCAATATATAGGGATACCACTTAATTCTGATTGGCTGATTTTAAATCTATTAATTCTTATTGGCTGATTTAAATCAGCGAATAGCAAGAATGTTTTTAAATTTAAATTCTAATCTTTCAATAGAAAAGTATAATTAGAATTTAAATTTAAAAACATTCTTACTATTGACTGATTTAAAATCTGCCAATCAGAATTAAGTAGTACCCCTATATATTGGGGTTCCATGCTCCCGGAATTTCAGTGTGCAGTGGCAGCCGCATGAAGAAGAAGGCTTGTAGAAGAGAGCCGAAGAAAAAAAGATGCTGTAGGCGGGGGAAGAGGCTGTTGAAGTCCGCCTCTGCTTGCGCAAAGATGGGCACCCGGCACTAGGAGCCTGGAGGAAGAAGTCTCAACATTGAATCAAGAGGAGCTGGATTACCCAATGGTGAGTACCACTTTTGGGATTAGTCACGGATTTTTTATTTTTTATTTTATTTTTTAAGAATAGTTTTGTTTTTCTTCAAAAGGTTTTTTGAGTTAGATTTTGTTATTTTGGGGGCTGGGGGGTTAATTGTATTTTAGAGGGGAGTTTTGTAATTGTTATTTTTTTTGCAAAAGATCTGATCAATTCAGGGCAATATCCTACCAAAGGCCATTTTAAGGGCTATTGTAATTTATTTTAATGTTAAAGTTTATTTTTTTTATTTTTTTTAGGTGGATTTTTTATTACGTGGCATGTAGTTTAGTATTAGGTGTAATGCTGTTTTTTATTTTTGAATACTGTAGTTTATTATTTTTTGTAAATTAGCTTTTTTTATTTTATTGTAACTTAGTGGGGTTAGTTTAGAGAGGGGGTTTGTTTAGAGGGGGATTGGTTTAGAGTAGGGTTAGGTGCTATGTAGAGTAGGGTTAGATTGCATTTGGGGTTGTGGTGGTTTAGGTTTAATTTTTATTTTTTATTTACTTAGATTTAAATTTTATATGTTTATTTTGAGGGTTGTGTACTCTGCTACACTATTAACCCCTAAATCACCACATCCCCATGTCTTAAACTACTCCACTTCACTATTAACCCCTAAATTGCCTCTAAACTTTATCCAAAACTAGGTGCCCTGTACAGAAACAAATCTTGCCTCAGCCCTACAGTAAAGGAAAAGATTGTACAGCAAATGCTGATGCCTATCTTGGATTATGGGGACATAGTATATGCACCTGCTCCGCAAACTCACCTTAATAAACTAAATACGTTATATAACTCGCTCTGCCGCTTTGTGCTACAATGTAACTACAGGACCCACCATTGTGACATGCTAAAAGAACTAAACTGGCTGTCGCTAGAATCCAGACGCACCCTCCATCTTTCCTGCCTTGTCTTTAAGAGCCTTTCTGGGAAGCTCCCACCCTACCTGAGCAGAATGCTCTCCCCTGCTATTCCCACCTCCTATAACCTCCGATCCAATAACAGCACATTATTTAGCTTGCCTCAATACAAAAAAAAAGCAGCTCGATCCTCCTTTTCCTACAGAGCGCCACAATTATGGAATGACCTCCCTCACACTTTAAAAACTTCCCCAAGCCTAAAATCCTTTAAGAGATCCCTCTATACATATCTCAAAACAGAATGCTCCTGTCATGGATAAATATTTCATACCTGCTCTATGTTAAATGTTTGCATATAATGTGTATTTTTATTATTGTTTTTGTATTTTATTGTACCCTATTGTATCAATGCAATGTTTTGTGATCCCAGGACATACTTGAAAACGAGAGAAATCTCAATGTATCCTTCCTGGTAAAATATTTTATAAATAAATAAATAAATAATAAATAAATTGCCACATCTCCTTTTTGAAACGATTCCACTACACTATTAACCTCTAAATTGCCACATCTCCTATTTGCGACTACTCCACTACTCTATTAACCCCTAAACCACCATACCTCCACATTGCAAACTACTCTGCTACACTATTAACCCCTAAACTGCCACTCCCCCACATCGCATACTGCCATACTACACTATTAACCCCTAAACCACCACACTCTCACATTGCAAACTGCTATGCTACACTATTAACCCCTAAAACGCCCCACTCCACACATCGCAAACTAATGCCTAAGCAGCAATTTATGGGTCACTTTTTATATATGCATCAGAAATAAATCACTGTATTCAAACTGTCATCTCATATTTAAATGTTTGTGGAATAAATGTGTGATTTATCCCTGAACATACTTTGGAGTGATCTGGGATTAGAGAATAACAGTTATGATCAACATATCAGCTCTTGATCTGTTAAATTAACGGATCCCAGTATAACACATGCGTTATCACAGTCATGTCCCCAGTATGGTTACATCCAGTGAATAACACTGTCTCATGAATATAATCACTATAATTCCTAGGTAATTAAACTTTGTCATCAGACATATGACAATATTAGCAGTTCATTTGATACGATCCCTCTTATGCTAGTCACAGGAAACTCACTAATATAGCATAATAAGGGATAAAGGTGACCTACTGGCACCACATCTAATGACTCTGTAACTTGGCTACACCGATAATAGAAACAACATTGGAAGTATATCCACTAATTTGATGTCAGATTCCTGACATCATAGTAACAGATCATTTATTGAACTTTATCTAGCATTTGGTTTTTAACTATTTGAGTGTTTTTTTGTGTGTCATTCAATTTTATGTGTAATAATAATAAAAGTTATATTTTAACCCTAACCGTGAAGTTCAACCCCACAGTCTGGGCTATAGAGTGCTACAAGTGCATACTTTGGAGTGAAACACCTTGTTTCACTATTTGCAAGTTTAGATTAAATTATGCACAAGCACCAACCCACTGCAATAACTTATATAATATAAGATATTATTGGTATAACCAGTGTGGGGTCAGCCTAAATAGTGCCATTGTAAAAAACTCCTATTGCATAAATGTAGGTTTTATATGAGGATATAAGTAACATAGTTCTCACCTATTAAGTAACTAAAGGCAACATTTTTAGGACTTGAGTATGTAAGAACAGTTGACATAACTTTAATGTATAGTAATAGGAATGTATATTATGTCTAGGGGTGGAGTGTAACCACAAGACAAAAACAGATGTCAAGAAGACTCACTTGGGAATGACTAGTGTCACTTTATGATGAGGCGCTGGCGGGTTTATTACTAAATGAAGCAGTGGATTATTACATTGCGGGGAAAGGGGGCTAGCGGGACTAATGTACAGTCTAACTATGCGTAAAATATAAGCTATATAGGGGAAGCTATGGCGAATCCTGATTTACTAGCTGAGGCTACCTACTCTATTTATAATTCCAAATCTCAACCTCATAAAAATATACGTTGGAGATAACACACAGGGATACATGCTATATTGGCTATAGGGGCGCTATATCTCCTCATTATTTTTAGCAAAATGATAGCGTTATATAAACCATAAAGTCTTAGGAAAGAGTGCCTTATTATAAGTGATCCAACAATAGCTTCCATATTAATGATAAAACAGTAGAGCAGGCAGTAGAACTATTAGAGTGTTTGTTAGCGCAGCATGCAAAGTTACTCCATTCAAAGGTCTAAAGTAAGGTTAAACATAAAAGGAATCGAATCTTTACTTGTGACAAAACGACCCCTAGTCACAGGAGCTGGAGTGTATGCGCCATGGTATGCAAGGGTAACTTAAGGTAGCTGTACATACAGATATGGGATCTTAGGAGAAGATGAGATATACGATGTTAAAGCAAATAGCATAGTATTTCCTAAAGCAAATCAGCCATGTCAAGCCCACTCAGCAATTAATACCTGCAGTAATACAGATAGCAGCCAGTAAATGGTTTTAGGGGTAACTGAAGGGGACTCTACATAAAAATAAACATGCATCCAAACAAAGATTAAAACTAATTTTGTGAACTATTTGCACATGTCAAACCCAACTAACATATAGGAATATGATAAACATTGCCTTAAGCTTGGGTAAGATATCGTCCAACTTAATGTAATTGAAGAGTCTTTTTAGGTCAACCCACTCCAGCACGCAGATAGGATCTCTCCAGCTTGTTGTAGGCTAACAAGGAAACGATATGTTCTTGAGAGCGCTGGAGTTAAGATCTCTCAGGTAAGTGGGTTTCTGCAAAAGTTACATGTCCCATAATCTGGAGGCGAGGAAACTCAGAGTCCCGCCCCAGGAAGTCGAACGCATCCCCCAGGCCAAAGATCCGAGACAAACGATCCTCTGTCTGCTTCCCACCAAGACACAGGGTATAGGGTGTCAAACGTAGTATAGGCTGCATGCCTGTGGATAAAAAAGATGGCTTAGCGCTCGGTATGTCAGCGCTCATGAGTAAGTGTGGGAGAGTGACCCGCTGGTTAGGTCATATACAGTATCAGCCGCACTATGATCACTAGAATCACAGCCCGGGGCTCCTCCAAACTTTACTCCCTGCGATGGGAAACACTGCTGAGCGGGGGACATGTCCACTGACAATCCCGTTGGTTCCGGGGCTTCGCTAATGAGGCATCCAATGCGAACCTGTGCAGGTACTCCCCTAATAATGGCGGCAAGATAGTCATACCCTCTGTCAAGCTTGTTTGTGAGCTCCAGTAGTAAAGCATAAATATCTATGCTCTCCATCTTGTTCCAGCGGCACAGCGATCCTGCAGAGCCCTACTGTCTTGGGGGGCTTTAGTGAAATTAGCAGTTGTAGGCCGGCGCCACTCCTTGTGATGATCTAAATTAGTACTTCAAACAGCGCTGGAACAAAGATATACTGATACCTAACCATTCCTGTAGATATCAGGGATCAAATATAAGTGCTGAGGATCTATAGTTAGATAGGTTTCAAACACAATTTAATACAAGTTTTTGTGGTAGATGCAGAGCTGCTAAGAAGTGCGACTGATCATGGCGTTGGCTAGACACGCCCCCCTCTAAATGTGTGATTTTAATTCAAATTGAAATCAAGAATTATTACTGGACATTTATGCTTTGATTGTGTAAATCCCCAGAAGTCTGAAACCTCTTTAAGGACTATCTCAGATAGCTTGCGTTTGTGCAAAACATGATACACAGCCACAATATAAATTCACAGGCGACTTCACCGAGGTGCTCAGATATTCTTATAATATTTCATCTAAAGACCTGTTTTTTATTTCCCTTAGCTCCTATACCTGACTCCAGCCTCTATTCCACCTGTGTATGACTACACCTAGTTTCAGTCCTGAACTTCAGCTACATGTGATTGCTGTTGCAGGATGTCCAGATGAATAACTAGTAGCATGAAACACCTAAATACGTGTTGTGTGCATGCTGACGTATGTGCTCTTTTTGAATCATTGCTTACAGTGGAGTTCACCAATAAGCAGATTAAAAACTTTTGTAATGTGAATAGGCATGGATTTGTGCACCTACCTTTTTTGTATTGCAATTAAAAACAGTATGCCTTAATAAGCCATGTAGGAATACAAGCTCACATTGGGCCTGATGATCTAAAACTCTCTGCTCCGGAGAGATGATATAAAATGATCCTTCAGCACCACGAGATCCCTATTGAAATTCTAAAAAGGCGGATTTTGCTATACTTCTCCAAGGGGCATTCCCTGCATTTATTATCCAATGGGCATTCCCTGCATTTCTGTATGTGAAGGAGAGACAAGCCCAAAGCAATATAGCAATGCATAACATGAGAGTTCTGCTGCATTTGCACTTTGTGCTTCGTATTCTATTTTACTTTAGACTACAGATTAAGTTTTGTTACATTTAAACTTTATATTTTGTATTTTATTTTCTATTCAGGATTGTGATTTTACAAATTCTGATTATGCTTTCACAGTTTCTATGTGACGGTAACATATTAGGCTCATATTTTGTATATTTGTGTGTATATTTTACAAATTACATTCACCTAGATTACAAGTTTTGTGTTACAGCTTGTAACGCTAAAAATATGGCATTTTCAGCGTTAAAACAGCACTGCAGCTATTACAAGTGTTGTCTGTATAGGTGTACCACACACCTTTTAGCCTGTAACACAAAGTCAGTCCCGCACACGTAAAAATTACTTTTTTTCAGGGCACGCCCATAGCGCTGGAATTACGAGTTTTGTGTTCTGTCTAAAAAGTGAGCGTTACAGCCTAAAACGACAAGATCCGTACTGCCATCTAAAGTCAGTAGTTATGAGTTTTACGCTACTAAGCTACTACGCTACGCTACTAAGCTGTTACATAAAACTCATAAGTAAAGTGTTAAAAAGTACACTAACACCCATAAACTACCTATTAACCCCTAAACCGAGGCCCTTCCACATCACAAACGTTATAATACATTTATTAACCCCTAATCTGCCGCTCCTGACTTTGCCGTCACTAATTTTTTTATTAACCCCTATTCTGCCGCGCCCCTACATTGTCGCCACTATAATAAACTTATTAACCTTTAAACTGCCACCCTCCCACATTGCAAACACTATTTAAATATTATTAACCCCTAATCTGCCATCCACCCACACCGCCACAATAATAAACCTATTAACCCCTAAACCGCAAGCCCCCCACAACAAAATATACTAAAATAAACTATTAACCCCTAAACCGAAAGCCCCTCCACAACAAAATAAATAAATTTAAACTAGTAACCCCTAAACCTAACGACCCCCTAACTTTATATTAAAATTAAAATTTCCCTAGCTTAAATTAAATTAAAACTTACCTGTCAAATTAAAAAATATAATTTTAAACTAACAATTAAACTATTATAATTATTAAAATAAGATTAAACTAACTACCAATTAAATATAACTAAACTACCAATAAAAAAATCCACACTACTCTAAAACTTACAAAAAGTATCTAATTACCAAAAATAAAAACTAACTAAATGAGTTAGTTTTTATTTTTGTTAATTAATTGAATACAAAAAAACACTAAATTATGAAAAATAACAAACAAATTATCAAAAATAAAAAAATAATTACACCTAATCTATAAGCCCTATCAAAATAAAAAAGCCCCCTCAAAATAAAAAACCCTAGTCTACAATAAACTACCAATGGCCCTTAAAAGGGCCTTTTGTGGGGCATTGTCACAAAGATATCAGCTCTTTTACCTGTAAAAAAAATACAAACACCCCCCAACAGTAAAAGCCACCACCAAACCAACCCCCCCAAATAAAGAAATAAAGAAACTTTGGGGGGGTTGGTTTGGCTAACCATTGCTCTGAAAAGGGCATTTGTATGGGCATTGCCCTTAAAAGGGCATTTAGCTCTTTTACTGCCCAGACCCTAAACTAAAAAAAAACCTACCCAAAAAAACCTTAAAAAAAACCTAACACTAACCCCCGACGATCCACTTACAGTTGTTTAAGTCCCGCTTGAAGGATCTTCATCCAGCCGGCGAAGTCATCATCCATGCATCAAGAAGTCTTCATCCAGACGGCCTCTTCTATCTTCATCCAGCCGGTGAAGTCCTCATCCAGACGGCAAGAAGTCTTCATCCAGACGGCCTCTTCGATCTTCGTCCAGCCGGTGCGGACCAAGTCCATCCTGAAGACATCCGGCGTGGAGCATCCTCTTCATATGGTCGCCGCCGTACACTGATTCTTCAATGTAAGGGGCGCAATTCAAGAAGGCATCCCTTGCATTCCTATTGGCTGAAAAATTTGAATCAGCCAATAGGAATTAGGGGTGCTACTAGGAACATTTACTATGACTCCCAACACTCTAGAGCACTGCCACAGAGCCCTAAGGCCCAAATCTCTCGCATCTGATAAGCCTAGAGACGTTGTTGTCTGTTTCCACAACTAAAGCCTTAAAGATCAAATTATGCAGGCAGCCTTCCGTAAGCCTTCACTACCTGAAAAGTTTAAGAACATCCAATTATTACAGGACTTGTCTCAACACACACTTCAACAGAGGAGACTGCTTTCTCCAATTAAAGAGGTCCTACGATGGGAGAACATAAAATACAGATGGGGCTTCCCGACCAGAATTCTCATCACAAAAGACAACCACTCACATACTGTGGCAAATCTCAATCAAGGCTTCACACTTCTTGAGTCCTGGGGTCTGTGCCCACCTTCAAATAACCCCCAATCTTCCTCCTCTCAGTCTAGGCTTAGAGCTTCGGCTCCTGAGTGGCAAGTTAAAGAGCAGAGACCCAAATGGCAAAAACATCTGACCCCCCCTCAGGAGGGGGTCCCCTAAATGTCCATGCATACAGATTCTAAGATTATTTGAACTGGGTCCTCAGATATAAGATGAGTACCTATCTCTTCCTATTTATGTTATATTGGATGCTGTTAATCCGGATTGTTTAGATTTGGTACTGCATTAGTGGTACAAGGTATTAGAAGTTAAGTTTCAGGTTATTTTATTTTTATTTAAATACTGCTAATTGTATTTTTTAACTGTTTAATGTTTTCCATATCTATGGGTCAAACCGCCCCGGTCTTTCTATTAGGTCCGGGTAAACTCGCCCCCCCCCCCACTTAGCCCTTATGGTGGGCTTATCTTGGTGGACTATTTCCACCACATTAACTATTCACTTATTATGTAAAATCTACATTTCATCTTATTTGTACTTATTCTTTCTTTTCCCCTCTCTCCCTACTCCCTTTTCCCTTGTCACAATGGTTCCCAACATTTCACCCAAATGGCTGACAGAGACACTTTAAAGTTTATCACACATAGTGTGAGAGGATTAAATTCTCCTGGTAAGCGTAGTGTCTTCCTCAGATCCCTCAAGCATTTAAACCCTGATGTTGTCTTCCCTCACTTTTTTCTAAACACTACACTACCCTAATCCTCGCTCCTTACACTACTAAAGCCAGGGGTGTCGACATCCTCATACACAAACGTCTGGCGTGCAAAATCACTTCCCAAGAAATTGATCCCCAAGCTAGATACATTATTCTTAACTGTAGACTCAATCAATGTATGTACATGCTAGTCTCGGTTTACCTCCCTAATTCAGGCCAATGTAAATACCTACATAAAATATTAAAGACAGTTGATAAGTACAAGCAAGGTAGAGTCATCATGGGGGGGGGGACTTTAACCTTCTTTGGAATCCCCTGATAGATAAAGAAAACTAACAAAACAAACCCTAAAGTCCATAGGTTAGATACTCTTTCGCACAAATTCAGGTCCCTCATGTCTGCATTTGAATACTTTGATTTGTGGCGAGCATTTCATATAACGGACAGGGATTTCACACACTTTTCTGCCCCTCATCTAACCTACACTAGACTAAACTACATTTATAGCCAATCACAGACCCTAGATAATGTTAAGGACACTAATATTCATGCATGTCCATGGTCTGATCATGACCAAGTGTCGCTCACAGTCTATAATTCCATTGCTTCACCTTACCCACCAACTTGCTCAATGCCACACCATACTAGCTGATATCCGATTCCGACAGGAACTAGGGAAAGATTTAAGAGAGCTAATTACATTAAATGATACTCAAGCTGTAGCTGATGATACCCTCTGGGGGGCTATCAAAGCCTCAATTAGAGGATTATTAATAAGAAGGCCCGGGGGTTGCCCCTTTCACAAGCCTTAAGCAAACTCACTGAATTGGAGAAACTCAACTGACTAAACCCTTCCCCAGCGCACTCCACTGCAATAAAGGACATAAAAGCTTATATTTGTTCCCTAGAATTAAAACGGACACAACAGCAGCTGTTGAAACTCAGACAATTATTTTATTATAAAGGAAATAAAGCAGACACTATGCGAGCTAATAAGCTCAGACATAGAGAAAGCACCTCCCGAATACAATTCCTAAAACATAACGGACGATCCTCCACTCTGCCCAATCAGATAGGGTCTATGTTTGCCTCTTATTATGAGGAGCTATACAACATCTGGTCCTCAGAATCCCCTACCGCCACCGCACTTTCCTCTATCCAGCAGACCCTCAAAAACCTTAAGCTCCCCACCCTGTCAGATGAACAACGGGACTCTCTTAAAGCACCAATATCTATGCTTAAAATTAAACGAGTAATCAACTCAGTAAAACTGCTTAAGGCCCCCGGCCCAGACGGATTCCCCGCGTTATTTTATAAAATTTATAAAAAGGAGCTTATTCCCATTCTTCACAGATTTTTTCAATACTCTGGTTCCCGAGGTTCCTTTAAAAAGGAGTTTCTCAAAGCAGCCATTATCACAATCCGTAAACCTGGAAAGGACCCCTCTCTATGCCCCAGCTACCGGCCTATATCTCTTTAGCGAAGATTTTAGCGAATCGTATGGCGACTCTTTTACCTAACTTAATTAATGAGGACCAGGTAGGTTTTATCCATAATCGTGAAGGCACTGATAATACTAGGCGCCTTCTTAACATTGTGATGGAAGCCACTAGAATGGGGAAGCCCTTCTCGGTTGTCTCTTTAGACGCCGAAAAGGCGTTCGACTGGGTTCGCTGGGAGTATCTGTGGGAGGTTCTGGATGTCTTCAAGTTCCAAACAGAAACCCAATCCTGCATAAAGGCCTTATACTCGTGCCCAATGGCCAGGGTAAGGGGCATGGGATTTTGCTCAGACTTTTTCCCCTTGACCAATGGGACAAGACAGGGGTGTCCTCTGTCTCCCCTACTTTTTGCCCTCACTATAGAACCCCTTGCCGAGCTCACACGGCAAGACTTCTCTATTTCAGGGATTACTTTACATGGTACCACTCATAAAATTGCTCTCTTTGCTGATGACATCACAATATTTACATCTGCCCCCCAAACCACTATCCCAGCCCTCTTATCTCTGTTGAAATGATTTGGAGACATGTCCTATTACAAGCTTAACACCTCAAAGACTGAGTACTATACCAAGGGCTTCCCGATAGACTACACCCAGACTCTTATGCAAACCTATGGGTTCACCCATAAGTCTGACAATATTAAACACTTAGGAATCTTTATCTCACCTGACAAAGCACAACTGATTCGAGACAATTATACCCCCCTCCTTTCTGAATTAAGATCCCTAACTACTAAATGGGACTATAAGTAAATTTCATGGTTGGGAAGGATTACGGCCCTTAAGATGTCGTTTTTACCAAAATTAACCTACCTTTTTAGGTGCCTGCCCATTAGACTCCCACTATGTTTGCTGTTACAGTTCCAAAGCGGCTTTTCCAAATATATTTGACTGGGTAAACCAGCCAGAGTAGCCCATAAAATACTCCAATACCCAAAATCCCTAGGGGCTATTGCTTCCCCCTCTGTTATCCGTTACTATGAAGCAGCTATGCTTTCCCATATCTCACAGTGGGGAAATAAAACTTGTTTGAGTAGGTGGCGAGCCCTTGAGCAGGCATCTTTACCTAACCATATCCACTTACATGACTTAATTTGGATCCCCCGCACTGTAGACGCACCCTCAATATTGAAAACAGTATAATAAAAGAATGCCTTAGTTCTTGGGATAAATTGAGACACTATTCAGGAGTCTCCCCCCATCCCTTGCCTATTCATTCCCTTGCTGGCCTATTGTTAGGCCTCCCTGATGCGCACCCTAATGCGTGGTCCAATATGGGCCTCTCTCTGTTCTCTGACCTAAGGTCACCCCACCCTTCAGACACTTACTTACCCTTGGCCCAACTTTCCAGCTCGCAGGTCGCTCCTCCCAGGCTTCGATTTGAATATAACCGAATTAAAATTATATTGAGATCCTGGGGATTTACCCCATCAACTCCCCGCCCATTGACCACCTGGGAAACTATGTGGAAAAGGGGAGGAAGAATCTGTAGACCCTTGACCCATTTCTACTGGCTTGTGGAGGGGGCAACCCCAGATGGTAAGGCTTCACATATAATCAAATGGGAAGACATCCTACACGCACATTATCCTCAGCTCCTTTAGACTAAGGCCTTTGATCTCACAACAAAAGCTATACATTGTACGACCCTCTTTGAATCCTACTATAAATTGCTCTCCCACTGGTACTTTACTCCAATGAGACTCTTTAAACTTAACCTGATCTCCACGCCCCAGTGTTGGAGACTTTGTGGGAAACCGGGAGACTCCCTCCACATATGGTGGACCTGTCCCAAGCTTAAACCTCTATGGCACAAGGTGTATACCCTATTAACCAAATTAAATATACATATCCCAAAATCCTCAGAAACAGCTTTATTACATGTTGGCCTACACTCCCTCCCTAAGTACCACAGCTACGTATGTGTGTATCTTTTCTCAGCCGCCAGACTGGCAATTACTGGAGAATGGAAGAGGCAATATCCTCCGAGCTGGTCTTCTGTCTCAGACATTATGGCCTATATCAATTCTATGGAAAAAAAATGTATTTTATACTCTAGATAAGATCGATCTCTTCGAGATGATTTGGGAAGAATGGACTAAATTATTTAGACCCAATTGGCTCCCTAGGTCAGATTTTTAGGTGGCTCACCCATGCCTACCCTACTTGCACATCTCTTATACAAGAGTCTTTCTTCCTTTCCTCTCTCTCCCTTTCTCCTTCTCTTTCTTTCCCTCTCTCCCATTCTCCTTTTCTCACTTTATCTTCATTTCCTGCTTACAACTCCTTCTTGTTCTCAGCTAATCTGTGTCTTTCACGGTACCACCTGATTTTGTGAAAAAGGTAAAAAGGTACTAGTGTAAATCGGGTTTTCTTGTATCTGTAACATGATGTTTCATGACTGACTTTATATTTCCCACTGCGTTTGGGAATTTATTTGTATTTTCAGCTTTCTTATCAATAAAGCTTTAAAAAAATATATAGTTTAATTTAGCTTGTTGCGATGTGGGGGGGCTAGCGGTGTATAGGTTAATAGGTTTATTTAGTTAATAATTGTAAATTTAATTTAGCTATATTTTTATTATGTTAAAGTTAGGGGGTGTTAGGGTTAGGTTTAGGGTTAGGTTTAGGGTTAGGTTAGGGTTAGGGTTACATTAGGATTAGGGTTACGTTAGGTTTAGGGTTAGGTTTAGGGGTTAATATAGTTTAATTTAGCTTGTTGTGATGTGGGGGCTGGCCGTTTAGGGGTTAATAAATGTAGTATAGTGGCGGCGATATCATGAGCGGCAGATTAGGGGTTAATCATTTTATTTAGGTAGCGGCGATATCGGGAGCGGCATATTAGGGGTTAATAACTGTAGGCAGATGTCAGTGATGTTGGGAGCAGCAGATTAGGGGTGTTGAGACTCGGGGTTTATGTCAGGGTGTTAGGTTTAAACAGTATTTTTATTTCCCCATAGACATCAATGGGGCTGCGTTACGGAACTTTTGTTTCCACGATCACAGGTGTTAGGTTTTTTATTGCCGGCTCTCCCCATTGATGTCTAAGGGGAAATCGTGCACAAGCACGTCTCAGCAGCGCTCTAATTTTTTGCAATATGGAGCTCAATGCAACCATATCGCACACAAATGGAGTATGTTTGAAAACTTGTATTGGCAGTGCTATAGGAAATTAAATAACGTAACTTTTATTGCGTTCATTAATTTCTCTATAGCGCTCAAAACTCGTAATCTAGGTGAATGTATTTTGTATTTCATGTATTAAAAAAAACCCACCAAGGGCACGGCTATAATACTACACAAACAGCAGTTATGAGCAGATACTTACCAATGTTGACCCGGAGGGTAGATTTGTCATTTTATATGTAAATTAAATGGCCAAACATACACCTTGTGAATCTCTACGCTCCCAATTCAGGTCAGGTCACTTTTTTGAAGTCCCTATTGCATAAGATAGAGAACCTTAAACTAGGAATAGTCATTATTGGAGGGGACTTTAATATGGTCCTAGACCCGATAAAGGGCAAAAGAGTTCAAACTTACAAATTAATAGATTCTTACACAATTAACACAGCTGGAAAATTTAAAGAGACTGTCCTTTATAACCTTCTTTATTTCTGGAGAGCATGTCATCCGAACTCCCTTGACTATACATTCTTTTCAAAACCATACAGCTCTTATTCCAGGCTAGATTATTTCCTGACCAACTCCTGGACCCTGAGCAGAATTACTGACTCTAGAATTAGGACATGTTCCTGTTCAGACAACGACATACTTACATGCGTAAAAGACACATCCTTACAGAGAGCATCGGCCCCTCGCTGAAAGTTACCAAATTACCTATGGTCAGACCCAGAGTTTAAGACCCTTATCCACTCCTCTATAGTAAACTTCTTAAATACCAATGCTAACTCTCATTTATCAGACCAGACACAATGGGCCACCTTGAAAGCTGTCCTGAGAGGGGTCTGCATCAAAAAGCAGGCGTCCATGAAGAGACAAATGGGAGCCCCCTTAGTTCTCCTGATGGCCCAGTTATGAGCTAAAGAAATTCTGAATAAGAATAACCCATCCAAATATTTCAGGTCAGGGACAAAGAAACTGAATAGGTGAGAAGTGCGCTTCTCCGATTTAAACAAATGATATACTATCAGGGCAACAAGGCCACAATTTTATTAGCCCATAAACTCCCTGGTTTCAGAGCAGCCTCCAGGATTCAAACAATTATTCGTAATGGCATTCCAGTTACAGCCCCCAGAGATATTGGAGACGCGTTCACCCAGTACTATACTACACTTTATAATCTGCGACCCCCAGAGGCAAATCCAGGCCTACTGTCTGAAAAGATTCAGACATTCCTAACATGGCTAAACTTACCAAGGCTCAGAGAGAAAGCCAAGGACAAACTGCAGGCCCCCTTCACTAGAGATGAACTCCTCAAGGCCATAAAACAATTCAAAAACAATAAAGCCCCTGGGCCAGACAGCTTCACGCCCTTATTTTTCAAGATTTTCCATGACCAGATCTCCCCACTCCTACTTAACATGTAGATGGAGGTCAGAAGGTTGGGCCAGTTACGGAGAGAACTCTTAGAGGCATCAATATTAACCATCCCTAAACCTGATAAGGACCCTTCCCAATGTGAAAGCTATCGCCCAATCTCCCTTATCAATACAGATGGGAAGTTATACGCCAAACTATGGGCCAATAGACTAAACACTATTCTACCTTTGGTGTTGCACATGGACCAGGTGGGTTTCACATTAGCTAGAGAGGGACCAGACAATACACACAGGGTGTTGAATATCCTTGCAGAAGCAGACAGACAATCCCCCCTGCTGGCCCTGCCTTTTGATGCCGAAAAGGCATTTGACAGGGTCAGCTGGGCATATCTCTGGGAGACGCTTTCCCATTTCGGTTTTCCGGGCGGGGTCATAATAGCAATCCAGACGTTATATTCTGGACCTCATGCCAGAGTGATAGGTCTGGGATTCTGCTCAGATGAGTTCCAGATTACCAATGGCACATGGCAGGACTGCCCCCTATCCCCTTTGATATTCACTTTGGCTATAAAACCATTAGCCCAGGCCATTAGAATAACAGAAGATATTCAGGGTACACAATTCAGCCTTCAAGTGGAAAAGATTGCCTTGTTCGCTGATGATATTACGTTCTTTCTCTCCAACCCTGAAAGATCCCTTTGCAGCTCTGTATGATCTTATAACACAATTTGGCGAACTCAGTTATTACAAAATCAATTTCCAAAAAATTGAAGCACTACCTATTCGCATACCAGACCATGTGCTTGCTTCTTTGCAAGCTACATACCGATTCAAATGGTCAAGTGAAACTCTGAAACATGTGGGGATCCACATAGGTCCAGACCTCCAGGATGTTAGAACCAAGAATCATGAGCATCTGCTCACAGAGATTCGCCAACTTCTAAAATCTTTGAACTTTCATGAGGTTTCCTGGATGGGCCTCATTGCTGCGGTCAAAATGACAATCCTGCCCAAAATACTTTACTTATTCCGGTGTCTCCCTATAAATCTTCCCAAAGAACTGCTAGACAAATACAATGCCCTAATCATGAGATACATTTGGCAGGACAAGAAGCCAAGAATAGCCAAGAAGACTCTCCAAAAGCCATATGAGGCTGGAGGTGTCTCTCTGCCGAATATATTGGCATATTATGAAGTGGCCCGTCTTACACACATATCTCTCTGGAGCTCGGCGGACAGTGAAAGAGGCTGGAGGAAGGTTGAACAATCTTCCTTGCCATCTGGATTTCTCCTAATCAATCTCCCTCGGATCCCTGATTACCAACTCAAAACATTGGGTATATATAACAGAATTATTCTACAGAATCTAGAAAGCTGGAAGTCTATTAGGCATTACTCTGAGGTGGCTCCCCATCCTTCACTGGAGCATTCAATTCTTGGTCTACTCAGGGGTCTCCCAGAGTCCCACGTCTCTGTGTGGAGAACTTGGAAGATCAATACTATTTCAGAACTTTATGACAGTGGTTCACTTATATTATCCATAGATTTCCCCCCTCAGATACTTTCTCCACCATTATGGTTGAGATTTGAATGTCACAGACTACACAGCTTCCTGACCGCTTGGGGATTCCCGAAAACAGGACTGAGAACAGCTACACAATGGGAGCATAAATGGTTCTCTGGATCTGGGGTTAATGGGCCACTGTCGGTACACTATCACTTGATTTTAAAGGAGACCACAGGAGACAGAATGTGGTAGTTCAGGGCATGGGGAGGGGATCTAGGTGAGGAAATCCCTGATGAGGAGTGGGCTAGAGCCATTCTATTAACGAAAGCGACACTCAATTGTGCCAACTCCTTGGAACTTTTTATGAAAGTGGTACTATGTTGGCACTATAACCCCCTCCCACTAGCCCAGATGACTGACTCACATTCCTCCAACTGCTGGAGAGATTGTGGGGAGACAGGTTCGACCTCCACATTTGGTGGAGTTGTCCAAAACTTACTAAACTTTGGGAGGTTTTCTCAATACTGAAATCACTCCATATTAATATCAGACTGAGCCCCAAAGCTGCGATACTTAATCTATTACCCCTAGTGCTCTCCAGGCATCAGAAACAGTTAGCCATTTTTCTTTTTGCTGCCACCAAACTGGCGGTTGCAAGAGCTTGGACACAGAGAGACCCTTCCCAGATACAAGCTGTAATAAAAATCATGGACACATTAGCCAGCATGGAAAGAAATTTTTACCAACAGATAGAAAGTCTAGATACATTTTGGAATGTTTGGATCCCTTGGATGGATCGCTGAATCTGCTCTCACATGGTCCTTCTACACAGTCACTCTCACTCTGTACCCCGAATAATAATACCCCCTCCAACCCAGATACAGACTTGATCCCCCCTGCCAGCCCCCTCCTCTCCTACCCCCCTCCTCTTTCTGTCCTCCTACTCATCCTGCCCCCCTCTTGCCTGGGGGAGAAATGGTTGTATAGTCCACATGAGTTCTGAACGAACCACGTAATGTGTGTAAGGGGCGGTAACGACCCCCCGGCCAACAAAAGCACAACACCGCAGATATGCGCAATGTTTTTATAGCCTAGATATGCATATCTTTGCCACATCTGTAAGTAGATACTGTTTTTTGTTAGTTTTTTAATGAGGTACCTAATTGTTTAAATTGTTTAAACCGTTTAAATTTCATGTCAGCAAAGCTATATATAAAAGAGAAAGGAAATACACCAAAAGTCTTAAAATGAATATCAGCGCATGTGAAATTTTTCTGGATTTATCACCACAATGGACTTTTTTGACCTTATAGAGTCTCCATATGGATCCACCTGTTCCTCAAGATTGGATTTCCAATGATTGATGTACCTTTGATGCTAATATGATGTACACTTTGAACATTTTGTTAATAAAGCTCTTTTAAAGCAAAAAAAAAGCTTCATTATTTTCTATGTGCCTGATAAGCAAAGATTCTCTAGCATGGAGATAAATCATAGTGCAGACTTTACAGGGGCTGAAATAATTGAATTCTTTAAGAAAAAGGGCAGAACCTGGATGTCCCAGAGAGATGAGAAATGCCTTCCATAGAAAGTAATGATGCTCTTTAGGATACAGAAAGTGGAGAGACATAGGTTAACTGGAGAACATGTGGAGCTTAAATAATGTCTCAATTTGCAGAAAACACAAGTTAAACTGAAATAATTTCACTACAATTTAACATTAGTTTGCCTATAGCTTAGTCTATATTACTTTTCTGTCAGTTAAATAAGTGTATTTTGAATTTTAAGCAAACTTCACCTTCATACAGCTGGAGATATAATTCAGTGAGACCAGCTTGTTTAAAATGCTTACGCCATTTCACAAGAATTGTGAGAGTCTCAGACATACCCTAGGAACTCCCCTGTTAAGCCCAGGGAACTCCACAATCTCTCCCACTTTATGAAGCTCTGATTTATTTTACAATAGAGAAAACACAACGTGCAATGTAAGTTGCAAAAGATACGCCATTTCACAAGAATTGTGAGAGTCTCAGACATACCCTAGGAACTCCCCTGTTAAGCCCAGGGAACTCCACAATCTCTCCCACTTTATGAAGCTCTTATTTATTTTACAATAGAGAAAACACAAAGTGCAATGTAAGTTGCAAAAGATCCACAAAAATATACAACGTATGATCCTAATTTGTTAAAGATATACACACACTTTCAAAACATAATCAGAATTTGTAAAATCATTGCTGAATTTAAATCTAAAAGTATTAAGATAGAAAATAGAGATTGCAAAGTTTTTCTGTAATAATAATGAGAGGACTAAATCTGAAGTGTACAGTAATATAAAATACAAACACAAAAAGTAAGTGTAACAAAACTCTCATGTCATTAAATGCTATATTACACTGTCTTGTTTCTCCATCACATACAGAAATGAGAGAGATATTGAGGTGCTGGAGGGTTCTGCCCTTTTTCTTTTAACATTCAGTGAGTTCAGCCCCTGTTAAGTCTGCACTACAATTTCTCTCCAAGCAGGAGAATATTTTATCATCAGGCCCATAGTTTCCAGTAACAATGCAATTATCTGGGGAAGTGCAGTTTATGTGTATCATTAAGTCTTTTTCAGATGAATTTGAATAGCAGGCACCTGTGTTTCCCATAGGTTTTGGCCTTATATGTCTAATATATTGTTAGAGTTTTAATTTTAAAATGTATAATGTGGTTTTGGGGGTTATTGGAGAGAAGACTGCATACAAGGGAGTAAGTAAAGAGAGGAAATTATGGAGGATAATTTTAACAAGGAGTGTTATGGAAGTTGTTTGTGTAGAGTGGGGTTTGTATTGAAGGTTGTTTGCAATGGGGAATTGTGCAGAGAACAGTTTACCAATGGGGTTCATATGAAGTGTGGGGGATTGTGTACAGAAGGATTTAGCAATGGGGTTCATTTTCTAAGCATTCTAAACATTAAGGGGTCTAGTGATGTGGGAGATCATGGTTCGCTGGGGTCAGGTAAGCTATGATGTCTATTTATAGTTAGAATTGGGGTATTGTGATAGTATGGTTTAGGGTTATTTGTGCTAGGGTAGTGGAGATTAGTTAATAATAGTCCAGGATTTGGGACAGTAGAGAAAAATAAAATAATAGCAGTACCAATATGCCTGTTGCTTGATTTATTATTGATTTATACTAGAGACCTGTATGGAACCCACCCTATTGTCACCTGAGAACAAAATATATTCTGGTATTTGCCTTTCTGTGTTTTGCTGCCATTGGTGAGGTCACAGCTGTGGCTCTGCATCTGAGGCATATTGTTGACTATTTCTTCATGCATGAATTCAGAGAATTACTTTACTGTGAAAACATCTACATCACAGTTGTAGTTTGCTCAGACTAACTACACACACATGTACACTGTTCATGTAAATATGTTGCTTATAAGCATAAACTTCTTTATCTGAACTTGTTGTATGTGGGATAAAAATAATTATACATAATATTTGTTTTAAAATATTTTCATATATTATACAGATAATTACTCTAACAAATATTTCGATAGAAAAAATAAATATTGATCAGCTCTTTATTTTTAAAGGAACATGAAGATAATTTTAAACAACCACAAGTTCAAAGGCATCATTTTTTTTTAATCCTAAACTTGTTTCATATTAAAAGCTACAACGGTCTATGTGGCTTTTCAACAAAAATATGTATAAATGTATTTTAATTAAAGGGACATGAAACCCAATTTTTTTCTTTCATGATTTAGAAAGAGCATACCATTTTAAACAACTTTCTAATTTACTTCTATTATCTAATTTGCTTAATTCTCTTGATATACTTTGCTGAAAAGCATATCTAGATAGGCTCAGTAGCTGCTGATATGTTTGCTGCACATAGATGCCTCGTGTGATTGGCTCACACATGTGCATTGCTATTTCTTCAACAACGGATATCTACTGAATGAAGCAAATTAGATAATACAAGTAAATTGGAATGTTGTTTAAAATTGTATTCTCTACTTGAATCATGAAAGACATTTTTTGGGTTTAGTGTCCCTTTAAGCTGTAACCACACGTATGTTTTATAGTAAACAAAGACAAAAGATTTAAATTGTACAGCACATAGAAAACAAATTAGGTGAGTTTCCACAAAAATTATGAGCAACTGGTGTTCCCAGTGGAACAAAGGATTATGGGTAAAGATATACAAATGAGACTCAACTTTTTGCTTTTTAAAAATCCATTTTAAACATTAGTTGCTGACGATTCATATTGGAACTAAAGTTACATTATTTGTTTGGATGGACAATGAAATCTTTATTATAATTCCACATATAGTTGAGGATTTATGTCTCTCACCTTCTTATTCATCATAATTTATAAAGACACTAGTCTATAGCAAAATAATGCAGTGTTTCCCTTTTAATAGATAATTGTATTCATTGTTTCTAAATAAAACATTTATCTAAACCAATGGGACTTAATTATGTAACAGACAAGTTTTTGATTTTAAGTAATTTTTACAAATGATGCTTGGTAAAAATGTGCATTTTTATATAATATGGTAACATCTTGGAATTGTCTGGAATGTGAAGGATGATCAGTACAAAGTGCCCTCAAGCAAATTATGACAGAAATGTCCTTCCTATTTTGTTCTTTAGGTTCAGAGATGTAAAAAGTTTTTTATGGGTTAAACGTTGAAGTCTCTGGTGCATATATATTAGGCAGACAGAATTCATAAAGAAGGCATTTGGCTTCAGTCAAACTCTTTGCCTGAGGAGTGACCAATACAAAAGCAAGGAAGATCAGAGGTAGGTTTGTACCATGGCTAATGGCTATGATTACAAAACAAAGTAAAATAGAAATCTGAGGGCGAGTTTACAGGAGAGTAGCTTGCCTCAATAGGCAGTTAAATCTCAAAGGACAAGATCAAAACAAATTGCTAGCAGCCAGGATTTTCCACTTTAAGGTGAATTCCTACAGACAACAGATATTGTGAGAAGGATCCACATACCACATTTGTCAGGTAAACTATATAAATGTGCTGTCTTTTTATATTATTATTATTATTTTATTTTACCATGAGAATTATTTATTTATCTTGAATAATAGTTAATGCATTTAAAAAAAAAAAATATTTTATTGTGATTTTTGGATAGACTCCAGATATGAAACTGCATGAGCTGTAAAAAAAAAAGTCATATGTTTGGTATTTATTACTACATGTTTGTGAGTATAGAATGTACTATTTTTTTTAATTATACAGCTGTCTGGTAAATGTAATGAAGTACTGTTGCATAAGTTCTTTTTTATGTTAAATTGTTTTTACATTCTAAATACAACTGCAGCAGAACAAATTGATTTATGTTTTCCACATATTAAACGTCTAAATGTGTGTGCATCTGAGGAGCATATGTTTAAGATTGAACACTTTTAATATATTCAATTGTTTAACATGCATGGTACATTTATAATTTATTGAGTATCAAATATCACAATTAGAGGTG
The DNA here is from genome assembly GCF_027579735.1 of Bombina bombina. Classification (NCBI taxonomy): domain Eukaryota; kingdom Metazoa; phylum Chordata; class Amphibia; order Anura; family Bombinatoridae; genus Bombina; species Bombina bombina. Next base: position 293,739,922 of record NC_069504.1, read on the forward strand.
AATGATATTACAGATTAAAACCTTAATTATCATTTATTTTCAACATTTTCAGTTAAAGTCTATAGGAATATTTATAGATAAACTCTATAATGCACTTTTCAATGAGAATACAAATGCAATATTTTATTTAATAAATGGATTCAACTTTAACAGTTATTTGTCAAGAAATATGGTAAAACAGATTTGTTTTTCTAGTGACTCCAATAGCTGGAGGGAATGCATTAATCAAAGATATTCCTCCATGTTTTAGAACCATTCCCAGGGAACAGCTGTTTAAATGCTCTTTGATCCAACATGTGTACAACAGAATAGTCCTGCAAATGCTTATCCAGATGAGTTTTTCATTGGCAAGTAAAGTAATAACATATGTTGTCTATTGAGGAAAGGTACCTGAATTAAACAATGAAACCTCTATATTTGTTTCTCCTGTGTGACTCTTGTAACTTCCCACACATTATTTGTAGCATAAAATTAATTTAAAACATGTTTAGATTATTAATGATCTGGTATGAGTCAAAAACTTTCAGATGTGGTTTGCCATTGTCAAACATGGGTAAAAAAAAATATTATTTGCAATAGTTTTCTTGTCAATGTCCTCCTAATGAGAAAGCAAGAATGGTTTTATTATGCAATAAATAAACAATACCACTCTCAAATCTAACTTACTAAATACAACCTCATTGAAGTTGTTTTTTATTAAAATAATTGTGCTTAACTTTTTATTGAATAATATTTATTATCATTTAAAGGGCAGCAATGGATGGTCAAGCTATTTGGAAATGGCTGATGATTGTATTTACAATTCTCATCTCTACACAAGCTTATCCCTATATGGAATATGAAGACTTTTCTTTATTTGCCCATGAATGCCCCAAAGAATGTGTCTGTCCCCTTAGTTTTCCACGTGCAATGTACTGTGAAAATAAAGGGCTGAAAGAAGTACCTCCCATTCCATCAAGAATTTGGTATCTATATCTTCAAAATAATTTAATTGAAACACTCACCGAAAAATCATTTGAAAAGGCCACTGAGCTGAAGTGGATAAATTTAAGCAGAAATAATATCAGCAGCAAAGGAATAGGAAATAATGTGTTGAAAAATCTGAAGAATTTACTTTACTTGTTTATTGAAGACAATAATCTTGAAGAAGTACCAAACCCATTGCCAGAAAGTTTAGAACAGCTTCGAGTTGCAAGGAATAAGATATCAAAGATTCCAGAAGGCATTTTTAGTAATCTTGGTAACCTCACATTATTGGACTTACATCAAAATAAAATTTCAGACAATTCTATTCCAATTAATACTTTTAATGGGCTCAAAAGTTTGGTTCAACTTAATGTTGCTAAAAACTCTATCTCCAAAATGCCATTGGGTCTTCCCACTACGATTGTACAGTTATACCTAGACAACAATAACATTGAAGCAATCCCAAACAACTACTTTAAGGATATGCCCAAGGTAGCTTTTCTTAGGCTGAACTATAATAAAGTTTCAGACAAAGGTGTACCTGCACAGGTGTTTAATATAACTTCCATGTTAGACTTGCAACTGTCTCACAATGAACTGACATCTGTGCCTCATGTCAATGGCCATCTGGAACGTCTTCACCTTGATAACAACAAGATAAAAAGTAAGTGAGCAACATCTTAATAAAAAGGTGTCAGTAAATGTCTGCATAAGCATTATTCAATATGTACTGGCTTATAATAATTGAGATAATTTTGCTATAATTCATTTGATTTAAAATTGATTTTATCTTTGCTGTGTCTTTTAATTATAAAATAGTAAGGGATATAATTTCATGAAATCCTTTACAACATTATTTTTGTAATTTAAATTTACATGTACTTAGAAGAAACATAAGATACTTCAGAATAGCCAAGAAGTGCATGTACCAGTCAAAGTAAACACATTTATCATTAATTAGAGCAGGTGTATTTTACTATTAGGCAGTAAACAAACATAAAGGAATATGAAACCCAAAATGTGTATTTCACGATTCAGACAGAGCATACAGTTTTAAATAACTTCCCGATATACTTCTTTTTCCAAAGGTATCCTTTGTTGAAGGAGTTGCAATGCCCTACTGGGAGCCAGCTGTACACATCAGATGAACTAATGGCAAGAAGCATATAGGTGTAGCCAACAATTAGCAGGTATCTCCCAGTAGTACATTGCTGCTCTTCAGCCTACCTAGGTATGCTTTCAACAAAGGATACCAAGAGAATAAAACAATTTAGATAACAGAAGCAAATTGAAAAGTGTTTTAAAATGCCATGATCTATCAGAATCACAGAAGAAAACATTTGGGTTTCATAGCCCTTTAAGAAATTCTCTTTCCAGTGAATAAATATTTATATATTCAATGCTCACACATTTTAATAGGCCATTTTTAGCAAGAGAAACCTAAATATTGAATGAACATATAGAGTGTGGGGATGATACAGCTGAAGGGAAACAAGTATGTTGGTTATTGTAGATGAAGACTGGTAGTTGAAATTTGAAGTAATATAGTAAATAGCAGGGCTAGATACAAATTGTGTATTTGTAACACTGGTTTAAGTAGGTCAAAGCTTATTCTGAATATAAAATCCACAGGAACAAAAAAAAATGGGAAGTTAAATTAATGGTAATTGTGTGATACATAGTTTTATGTTGTATAAAGTTGTCATATATGTTATGCTATAAAATTGTATAACATTATTCTTAACCCAGGGGGTGGTTAATTAATTAATTAATTAATTAATTGAGACTACCCTTGATGTCACCCATATTTAAGAAATTACTCTGGGCCTATATACATTAAAAAAAGAATATGTACATATTTATAACCTGTTCATAATAGTATTTCTTTCTAGTGACACAGTGAGTCCACGGATCATCAATAATTACTGTTGGGAATATCACTCCTGGCCAGCAGGAGGAGGCAAAGAGCACCACAGCAAAGCGGATAAATATCACTTCCCTACCCACAATCCCCCAGTCATTCTCTTTGCCTACAGTGCAAGGAGGAGGTGAAGTTTAGGTGTCTGATAAGAAGTTTTCTTCAATCAAGATTTTATTCTGTTAAAGCAGAGTAGGTCTGCTCTGATATTTCCTTGGATCTAGCCTTAGTCCACGTCAGTCTCTTCAGTAGCGCAGTGGTCGCTTTTGAGAACTTGTGAGGTACAATCCTCTCTGCTTTTTCCCAAGGTGGTTGCTGCCCTAATCAGAAATCCTGAGTAGGTTTACTCAGATTTTTTCTATTTCCACAGGTCCATGTGAGGTGCTGCGCCCTCTCAAACCAGGTGAGCTGTCCTGCTGCCAGGTAAGGGCCATTTTTATTTTTTTTCTGGGGAAAAGAACAAACAGAAAAAAAAAGAAAATAATTTGGCAGTTCAGCAGTTAATTACTACTTGAACAGGGTGCTTTACATTACCCAGCTAAGAAAGGGTTAATTTATGGGCAGTATGACAGGCACTGGGAGACAGTGAGGGGATATATTTTATTTTTAATTGGTGGCTCAGCTGTGTTATTTGCTTGAGATCCGGGCAGCACTGTCACTTTATTTTTTGCGGCCATGTTTACTTCCGTTTCTATACTTTGACTGCCAGGACCGCTTTTGAACTTAATAGGGGAGGGTCCTTGTTAGAGGCGGGTTAGTTTTTAGGCGCGCTTTCAGTTGGTCTGTCGGCTTGTGTTGGTGACGCAGTTATTATGGCTGCTCCGTGAAGAAAATCTTTTCAAGCCGTTATAGGTCTGAAACAGACTTTTGGGAGTAGAACTCGGTTTCTTATGGCTGCAGGACAGGTAGGCACCTCAATGAAGCTACTGAGGTGTTTGGGTTGCATGGGCTTTATTGTGGACTTTGCTCCCTTCATAAAAGTTTAATTTAAAGGTACAGTACACTCAATTTATTTTTCATTAAAAACAGTTTCTTTTTTTCCTGTTCAATTCTTTTTTTTTTTGCAAAGATGGAAGAGGCTTTACAAATTGTTTCATGCCAGCTGTGCTTTGATTCCCAAGTGGAACCTCCTATACCATGTTGTTCCTCATGCATTGAGAGAACTTTAAGTTATAAAGATCAAATTTTTAACTATGAGCCACCATTAGCTAAGCCGGATATGCTGTTCAGGTGTCTCCTGTATCAGATATGCTGAAGCTTTCTCCTCAAGCGCCCCAATCTTTTCTGTCTCCACATGCAGTGCCCTGCGTTTCCTCTAATAATTCGGTGGGATTTTCTTTGCAGGATATTGCTACCCAGGTATCTTCTGCGGTATCTGAGGCCTTGTCAGCTTTTCCCATGTTGCAGGGGAAGCATAAAAGGAAACTTAAGGAATCAGGGAGTAAGGTTTCTGATCAAGTTGTGGCTATCCAAGATGCCCTTTCCCACAAGTCGGAGGAGGAAGACATTTTGATAGCATCTAAGGGTGAAATCTCAGACTCAGACAGTATAAATCCCTCTTCTGATGCTGAAGTTGTATCCTTCAGATTTAAGCTAGAACACCTCTGCATGTTACTTAAGGAGGTTTTGGCTACCTTGGATGACTCCGATAACTGTCGTAGTCAACCCTAAGAAATTTAGTAAGCTGAACAAGCACTTTGATGTTCCCTCCACTGTGGAGGTTTTCCCTGTGCCAGACCATGCTACAGAGATTATTGCTTGGGAATATGAGAGAACTGGTATTCCATTTTCTCCATCTCCAATTTTCAAGAAAATGTTTCCTATAGCGGACTCTATTAAGGAGTCATGGCAAAAGGTTCCTAAGGTGGAAGGGGTGATTTCCTCTTTGGCTAAGAGGAATACTATTCCCATAGAGGATAGTTGTTCCTTTAAGGATCCAATGGATAAGAAGCTGGAGGCATTGTTAATGGAAATGTACGTCCACCAAGGTCTCCAATGGCAGCCTGCGGTGTGCATTGCTACTGTCACCAGGCCTGCAGCTTACTAGTTTTATGCGCTGTCTGATTCTATTCGGACAGATACTCCTCTTGAGGAGATCCAGGACAGGATTAAGGCCCTGAAGTTAGCCAATTCCTTTATTACGGATGCTTCCTTACAAGTCATTAAATTGGAAGCAAAAATATATGGTTTTGTGGTCCTAGCCTTATGGTTAAAGTCTTGGTCTGCTGATGTTTCATCTAAGTCCAAACTTTTGGTGATCCACTACAAGGGTAAGACCTTGTTTGGGCCTGGTTTGGCTGAAATTATCTCAGATATTACAGGAGGGAAGATAAAAAGCAGAAAGAACTTCAGAGTAATTTTCGCTCCTTTCATATCTTTAGAGGTAAGTCCACCTCTCCCTACTCCAAGCAAGATCAAGTCAAGTCTTCCTGGAAACCTATCCAGTCTTGGAATAAGGGGACACAGTCTAAGAAACCCGCAGCTGACTCCAAGTCAGCATGAAGGGTCGGACCCCAATCCAGGAGTGGATCTAGTAGAGGGCAGACTTTCTCTTTTCTCTCAAGCCTGGATAAGAGATGTTCCGGAGTGGACATCGTATCCCAGGGATACAAGATATAATTCAAAACCTTCCCTCCCAGAGGCAGGTTTCTCCTCTCAAGATTATCTATAGACCAGATAAAAAGAGAGGCATTCTTACATTGTGTGAAGGACCTTGCCACTCTGGGAGTAATAGTTTCTGTTCCTCCTCAGGAACAGGGTCTGGGATTTTACTTAAATCTGTTCGTAGTTCCCTAAAAGGAGGGAACTTTCAGGCCAATCTTAGACCTGAAGTGTCTAAACAAGTTTCTCAGAGTACCATCCTTCAAGATGGAAACTATACGCTCCATTCTTCCCTTGGTCCAAGAGGGTCAGTTCATGACAACCATAGACCTAAAGGACGTGTACCTTCATGTTCCCATTCACAAGGATCATCACAAGTTTCTGAGATTCGCCTTCTTGGACACTCACTTTCAGTTTGTGGCCCTTCCATTTGGCCTTGCCACAGCCCCCAGAATTTTTTCAAAGGTTTTGGGGGCTCTTTTGGCAGTGATTCAGTCTCGGGGCATTGCAGTGGCACCATACCTGGATGACATTCTGGTTCAGGCACCGTCTTTTCAACAAGCAAGCTCTCATATGGAGACCTTGATGTCTTTTCTTCGCTCCCACAGTTGGAAGGTCATTTTGGAAAAAAAATCTCTGATTCCAGCTACAAGGGTTGGGTTCTTGGGGAACATAATAGACTCCTTGTTAATGAAAATATTTCTGATGGAGGTCAGAAAGACAAATATTTTCGAATCTTGCCTTGCACTTTAGTCCTCTCCTCGACTGTCAGTGGCTCAATGTATGGAGGTAATTCATTTTATGGTGACTTCCATGGACATCATCCCTTTTGCTCGGTTTCATCTCAGACCTCTGCAGTTATGTATGCCCAGACAATGGAACAGGGACTATGCGGATCTGTCTCCGCGAATAGATCTGGATCAGGCGACAATAGACTGGTGGTTGTCTCTGGACCATCTCTCCCAGGGAACTTGCTTCTGCAGACCCTCCTGGGTGATCGTGACCACAGATGCCAGCCTTCTGGGTTGGGGAGCAATCTGGGGCTCGTTGAAGGCTCAGGGCCTATGGACTCGGGAGGAGTCGACTCTTCCCATAAACATCCTAGAGCTGAGAGCGATCTTCAATTCTCTGCTGGCCTGTCCTCAGTTAGCCTTAGCCTGGTTTATCAGGTTCCAGTAGGACAATAACCTCGGTGGCATACATCAACCCCCAGGCGGGAACTCGAAGTTCCTTGGCCATGGCAGAGGTGACTCGAATTATTCAGTGGGCAGAGACCACAACTGCTGTCTTTCTACGATCCACATCCCAGGAGTGGACAATTGGGAAGCGGATTTTCTGAGCAGACAAACTTTTCATCCCGAGGATTGGGAACTTCATCCAGAGGTGTTTTCCAGTTTTACTCTCAAATGGGGGCAGCCAGAACTGGATCTCATGGCTTCTCAGCAGAATGCCAAGTTCCCAAGGTATGGCTCAAGGTCAAGGGATCCACAGGCAATCCTGATAGATGCTCTGACGGTTCCTTGGAACTTCAGTCTAACATACTTATTTCTTCTGTTCGCTCTCCTTACAAGGGTCATTACTCGGCATAGCCTCGCAGGATCTGGTTTGCAGACCTAGTGGAAATATCATCCTTTCCTCCTTGGAGACTTCTTCAGAGGAAGGACCTTCTACTTCAGGGTTCCTTCCTTCATCCAAATCTCGTTTCTCTGAAGCTGACTGCTTGGAGATTGAACGCTTAATTTTATCTAAGCATGGGTTTTCAGAGTCGGTCATTGAGATCTTGATCCAGGCTCGTAAGCCTGTGACTTGTAGGATTTACCATAAGGTTTGGCGTTAATATTTGTATTGGTGTGAATCCAAAGGATACTCTTGGAGTAGAGTCAGGATTCCTAGGATTTTGTCTTTTCTCCAGGACGGTCTGGAGAAGGGTTTGTCTGCTAGTACTCTGAAGGGTCAGATTTCGGCATTGTCTATTTTGTTGCACAAGCGTCTGGCAGATGTGCCAGACATGCAATCGTTTTGTCAAGTCTTGGTCAGGATCCGGCCTGTGTTTAAACTGGTTACTCCTCCCTGGAGTCTTAATCTTGCTCCGTTTGAGTCTATGCATTCCTTAGATATTAAGTTGTGATCTTGGAAAGTTTTGTTTCTTGTTGCTATTTCTTCTGCTAGGAGAGTTTCAGAACTCTCAGCGCTACAATGTGATTCCCCTTATCTTACCTTTCATTCTGATAAGGTGGTTTTGCGTACTAAGTTGGGTTTCCTGCCTAAAGTTGTTTTGTTCAAGAATATTAATCAGGAAATCGTTGTTCCTTCTTTGTGTTCTAACCCTTCTTCTCATAAGGAGCGTTTATTGCATAACCTAGATGTTGAACATGCGCAGAAATACTATCTACAGGTGACTAAGGACTTTTGTTAGTCTTCTGCCTTGTTTGTCTCTTTTTCTGAGAAACGCAAGGGTCAGAAAGCTATGGCTACTTCGCTTTTCTTTTGGCTGAAGAGTGTTATTCGTTTGGCCTATGAGACTGCTGGACATCAACCTCTTGAGAAAATCACAGCTCACTCCACGAGGGTTGTCTCTTCTTCTTGGGCTTTCAAAAATGAAGCTTCTGTGGAACAGATTTGCAAGGCTGCAACTTGGTCATCTTTGCATATTTTTTCCAAATTCGATACTTTTGCTGAGGCTTCCTTTGGGAGAAAGGTTCTTCAAGCAGTGGTACCTTCTGTTTAGGTTACCTGTCTTGTCCCTCCCTTATCATCTGTGTCCTCTAGCTTGGGTATGGATTCCCAACAGTAATTATTAATGATCCGTGGACCCACTGTGTCATTAGAAAGAAAACTAAATTTATGCTTACCTGATAAATGTATTTCTTTCTTGACACGGTGAGTCCACGGCCCGCCCTGTTTTGTTTCAGGCAGTTTCTTTCTATATAAACCTCAGGCACCCCTACACCTTGTGTTACTTCCTTTCTCTACTTTCCTTTGGTCAAATGACTGGGGGATTGTGGGTAGGGAAGTGATATTTATCAGCTTTGCTGTGGTGCTCTTTGCCTCCTCCTGCTGGCCAGGAGTGATATTCCCAACAGTAATTATTGATGATCCGTGGACTCACTGTGTCAATAAATAAATAAATTTATCAGGTAAGCATAAATTTCATTTTTCTATGGTGTATGCTTTTAATTTATCTTAAAGCATCTTTATTAATGGTATATTTTATTTGAAAAAGTGATCATTCAAATTTAGGGTTGCATTCTATTTACTCTTTATGTTTTTATCCTAAACTATGACATTTAAGAAAAGTATCAGGTCATTTGGGCTTTGGTTTTTATATAATTTATCCTTAACCTCTATTTTGTGCCATTTTGAATGTTTTTCATATATATTACTTGCAATGAGTAAAACCATAGTAACTATAAACAGCATTGTATTTTATAATTGTGTGGGCCATAACCAAACTAAATACAGTGGGGAATATTCATTAAAGGGACAGTCTACACCTTAGTCATCTTCAAGCCTTACCTTAGATGAAGCTGCAAATAGCCTCCTGCACCACTTTTTATATCATGCAGCAGGAACAGTAATAAAGTTATTTTAAAATAAATATTGTTTCTGGCCACTTTGAAATGGCTGCCAAGCTCCACCCACTGATGACATCATGGTCTGGGCTGCATCTAGGCACTCTGCTGAATCTCATTAACAGTCTGTTGAATCCAGCTAGTGAACCTTTTGTGATTGGATACCATAGATTATGATGTCATCAGTGGGCAGAGCTTGACAGCCATTTCAAAGTGGCCAGATAGACTAGAACATTTCTTAGTGAGTCTTCTCTAATGTTTCCCCAAACATTACATTATGATGTAACTAATCTATTGAAAATCAAGTTTAGGTTAAATGACCTGCACTTATTTATGCTAGCAGCTTTCAAGACTCAATATGCTAAAGTTGATAAATCAAGTTTCTCCGGAATATAATCAGGTTAATATAGAGATTAGGAAGGCATTAAACACTAACGGCTAGATTACAAGTTTTGTCTGTAAAAACTTGTGGGGCTAATGCTCCTTTTTTTTCCAGCGCTTACTTTAAACAACACTGGTATTACGAGTTTTCTGAATGGCTGCGTTAGCCTCAGAAAAGTGAGCGTTGAGCAAAATTTTGCTCCACTTCTCACCTCAATACCGTTGCTTACGGTAGCGGTAAGCTGGAAAAACATGCTCGTGCACAATTTCCCCATATGATACAATGGGGCTGAGCTGGCTGAAAAAAAAACTGACACTTGCAAAAAAGCAGCGTTCAGCTCCTAATGCAGCCCCATTGTTTCCTATGGGGAAACACTTTCTAAGTCTACACCTAACACCCTAACATGAACCCCGAGTATAAACACCCCTAACCTTACACTTATTAACCCCTAATCTGCCATCCCCAACATCGTTGCCACCTACATTATAATATTAACCCTTAATCTGCTGCTCCGGACACCACCGCCACCTACATTATCTCTATGAACCCTTAATCTGCTGCTCCTAACATCGCTGACACCTATATTATATTTATTAACCCCTAATCTGCTCCCCCAACCTAAGTTACAAATACACCTAACACTACACTATCAATAAATTAATTAAATAAATTAACTACAATTATCTAAACTCAAATACAATTAAATAAACTAAACTATAGTATAAAAAAAACAAACACTAAATTATAAAAAATAAAAAAATATTACAAGAATTTTAATCTAATTACACCTAATCTAAGCCCCCTGATAAAATAAAAAAGCCCCCCAAAATAATAAAATTCCCTATCCTAAACTAAATTACAAAGTAATCAGCTCTTTTACCAGCCATTAAAAGGGCTTTTTGCGGGGCATTGCCCCAAAGTTATCAGCTCTTTTACCTGTAAAAAAAACAAATACAATCCCCCCCAACATTACAACCCACCACCCACACACCCCTACTCTAAAACCCACCCAACCCCCCCTTAAAAAAACCTAACACTACCCCCTGAAGATCACCCTACCTTGAGCTGTGTTCACCCAGCCGGGCACCGATGGGCCAGAAGAGGACATCCGGACCAGCAGAAGTCTTCATCCTATCCGGGCAGAAGAGGACATCCGGACTGGCAGACATCTTCATCCAGGCGGCATCTTCTATCTTCATCCTTCCAGAGCGGAGCCATCTTCTATCCAGCCAACGCAGAGCCATCCTCTCCTTCCGATGTCCTAATGCAGAATGAAGGTTCCTTTAAATTACGTCATCCAAGATGGCATCCCTCAAATTCCGATTGACTGATAGGATTCTATCAGCCAATCGGAATTAAGGTAGGAAAAATCCGATTGGTTGATTTAATCAGCCAATCGGATTGAAGTTCAATCCGATTGGCTGATTGGATGAGCCAATGGAATGCAAGGTCAATTCTATTGGCTCATCCAATCAGCCAATCGGATTGAACTTCAATCCGATTGGCTGATAAAATCAACCAATCATATTTTTCCTATCAGCCAAACGGAATTCAAGGGACGCCATCTTGGATGACGTCATTTAAAGGAACCTTCATTCTGCATTAGGACATCAGAAGAAGAGGATGGCTCCGCGTCGGCTGGATAGAAGATGGCTGCCCTCCGGAAGGATGAAGATGTCTGCCGGTCCGGATGTTCTCTTCTGCCCGGATAGAATGAAGACTTCTGCCGGTCCGGATGTCCTTTTCTTGCCCATCGGTGCCTGGCTGGGTGAACACGGCTCAAGGTAGGGTGATCTTCAGGGGGGTAGTGTTTTTTAAGGGGGGATCAGGTTGGTTTTAAAGTAGGGGTGTGTGGGTGGTGGTTTGTAATGTTGGGGGGGATTGTATTTGTTTTTTTTTACCGGTAAAAGAGATGATTACTTTGGGGCAATGCCCCGCATAAAGCCCTTTTAAGGGCTGGTAAAAGAGCTGATTACTTTGTAATTTAGTTTATTATTTTGGGGGGCTTTTTTATTTTATTAGGGGGCTTAGATTAGGTGTAATTAGTTTAAAATTCTTGTAAATTTTTTTATTTTTTGTAATTTAGTGTTTGTTTTTTTTGTAATATAGTTTAGTTTATGTAATTGTATTTTATGTTAGATAATTGTAGTTAATTTATTTAATTAATTTATTGATAGTGTAGTGTTAGGTAGTTTAGGGGTTAATACATTTATTAAAGTGGCGGCGATGTCCGGTCAGCAGATTATGGGTTAATAAGTGTAGGTAGGTGGCGGCAACGTTGGGGGTACAGACTAGGGGTTAATAAATATAATATAGGTGTCGGCGATGTTAGGGGCAGCAGATTAAGGGTTCATAGGTATAATGTAGGTGGCGGCGATGTCCGGTCGGCAGATTAGGGGTTAAATAATTTTATTATAGTGTTTGCGATGTGGGGGGGCCTCGGTTTATAGGTTCATAGGTAGTTTATGGGTGTTAGTGTACTTTGTAGCACTGTAGTTAAGAGCTTTATGTTCCGGCGTTAGCCCATAAAACTCTTAACTACTGACTTTTAAATGCGGTAGGAGTCTTGGAGGAAGAGGGTGTACCGCTCACTTCTTCCAAGACTCGTAATACCAGCATTAGGCAAATCCCATTAAAAAGATAGGATACGCAATTGACGTAAGGGGATTTGCGGTAGCCAAAAGTCGCGGAAGAAAAGTGAGCGGTAGACCCTTTCCTGCCTGACTCGTAATACCAGCGGGCGTTAAAAAGCAGCGTTAGGATCCCTTAACGCTGCTTTTTAAGGCTAACGCAGAACTCGTAATCTAGGCGTAACATTCTACCATGTAAGTAAATGGCTTTTTAAAAATATAATCATTGGTGAAATTGATTTTGTAACTAATAGGAAATACATATTTGAGCATAACTGACAGTCAGTAATTAATTACTTGTAAGTTGATAAGAAAAACTCCTAGAGTTCTAATGGAGAGAAATACAACCAAAGTCATAAAATTACCCTTTTTAATAGGTACATTAACGGTATTTTTTCAAGAAACAAAAAATTTAATTTATTATTGAAAATCCACTTTCTAAGATACAACAATAACCTTTTAATACTGAAGAAAGAAATTAGCCAATCTGGGGCGCGATCCGATAAACGGCGTAGTTTGCGGCGCCCGCAGTTTCAGCTCGCAACTCGAGCTATCCCATATACTGCGCCGTCAGATGCTAATGTGCCGTAAGTCGGATAAACCAGCGATGTCCAGAAATCTGCGCAAGTACAAATTTCTGGTGTCGCCAGTGACTTACGGCACGTTAGAAACTGCCGGCGCCTACAAAACCTGACTAAAGTCTAAATCACCCGCACTGTCTAACACGCCTCCTAAACATAGCCCGACACGTCTAACCCTCTATCCGCTATCCCCCCTCACTATCCTAACAATAAAATATGTATTAACCCCTAAACCGCCGCAACCAAATAAAGTTATTAACCCCTAAACCGCCGCCAGCTATCTTAAATCTATAACCCCCTAAAGTGAGCCCCTAACACCGCCGCCATCTACCTTACCTACCCCCTAAAGTGAGCCCCTACCCCGCCGCTATCTATTTTAAAATTATTAACCCCTAATCTAATCCCCCTACACCGCCGCCAGCTATATTAACTATATTAACCCTAATTATATTAGGGTTAATATAGTTAATATAATTATTATATTATATATATTAACTATATTAACCCTAATTATATTAGGGTTAATATAGTTAATATCGTTATTATAATATATATATATATATATATATATATATATATATATATAAATATTAAGTATAACAACCCTATCTAACTCTAACATCCCTAACTAAACTCTTATTAAAATAAATCTAATATTAATATTATTAATTAAAATAATCCTATTTAAATCTAAATACTTACCTATAAAATAAACCCTAAGATATCTACAATATAGTTAATAATTACATTATAGCTATGTTAGGGTTTATATTTATTTTACAGGTAAATTGTTAATTATTTTAACTAGGTATAATAGCTATTAAATAGTTATTAACTATTTAATAGCTACCTAGTTAAAATAATTACCCAATTACCTGTAAAATAAATCCTAACCTAAGTTACAAATACACCTACACTATCAATAAATTAAAGAAACTACAAATATCTATCTAAAAATACAATTAAATAAACTAAACTACAAAAAAAAAAAAAAACTAAATTACAAAAAATAAAAAAAAGATTACAAGATTTTTAAGCTAATTACACCTATTCTAAGCCCCCTAATAAAATAATAAAGCCCCCAAAATAAAAAAATTCCCTACCCTATTCTAAATTAAAAAAAGTTCAAAACTCTTTTACCTTACCAGCCCTTAAAAGGGCTTTTTGTGGGGGCATGCCCCAAAGAAAACTGCTCTTTTGCCTGAAAAAAAACCCACAATACCACCCCCCAACATTACAACCCACCACCCACATACCCCTAATCTAACCCAAACCCCCCTTAAATAAACCTAACACTACCCCCCTGAAGATCTCCCTACCTTATCTTCACCACGCTGGGCCGAACTCCTCATCCGATCCGGGCGATGTCTTCCAGCAAGCGGCAGTGAAGTCTTCTTCCATCGGCAATGTCTTCAAGCAAATTGGCATCTTCAATCTTCTTCCTTCGCTCCTCCGCCGCGGGGCATCCATCCGGCACGACGACTTCCCGACGAATGAGGTTCCTTTAAATGATGTCATCCAAGATGGCGTCCGTCGAATTCCGATTGGCTGATAGAATCCTGTCAGCCAATCGGAATTTGACGGACGCCATCTTGGATGACATCATTTAAAGGAACCTCATTCGTCGGGAAGTCGTCATGCTGGATGGATGCTCCACGGCGGAGGAGCGAAGGAAGAAGATTGAAGATGCCGATTTGCTTGAAGACATCGCCGATGGAAGAAGACTTCACTGCCGCTTGCTGGAAGACATCGCCCGGATCGGATGAGGAGTTCGGCCCGGCGTGGTGAAGATAAGGTCGGGAGATCTTCAGGGGGGTAGTGTTAGGTTTATTTAAGGGGGGTTTGGGTTAGATTAGGGGTATGTGGGTGGTGGGTTGTAATGTTGGGGGGTGGTATTGTGGGGGTTTTTTCAGGCAAAAGAGCAGTTTTCTTTGGGGCATGCCCCCACAAAAGGCCCTTTTAAGGGCTGGTAAGGTAAAAGAGCTTTGAACTTTTTTTCATTTAGAATAGGGTAGGGAATTTTTTTATTTTGGGGGGCTTTATTATTTTATTAGGGGGCTTAGAATAGGTGTAATTAGCTTAAAAATCTTGTAATCTTTTTTTTATTTTTTGTAATTTAGTGTTTGTTTTTTTTGTAGTTTAGTTTATTTAATTGTATTTTTAGATAGATATTTGTAGTTTCTTTAATTTATTGATAGTGTAGGTGTATTTGTAACTTAGGTTAGGATTTATTTTACAGGTAATTGGGTAATTATTTTAACTAGGTAGCTATTAAATAGTTAATAACTATTTAATAGCTATTATACCTAGTTAAAATAATTAACAATTTACCTGTAAAATACCTGTAAGTTACGGGGCTCCAATAGTCAGCGTAAGGCTTCTTACGGCTGCTTTTTGTGGCGCGGGTTTGGTATACCTGCCTATGGCCCAAAAAACTACGGGCGAAGGCAGAAATATACGCGCGTAACTTCTAGGTTACGCCGTATATAGGATACCAAACCCGCGCCAATATTGGCGTTGCCAGCTTTTGCGGGCGACGATTTTTATCGGATCGACCCCCAAGTATTATTTATTGTAGGATAGTAACAAATATTTGCCCGTGAACATTTCCACCATCCTTGTTGTTCATACAGTATTACTTTTTAATAATAAAAAAGAAAGGTAAACCATAAAAACAAGTTTGTTTCAAGAAGCTCAGGAATGCTACATTAAAATCAACACCTTCAAGATGTGTCATTTACTGCTATGAATTTGAGACAAAAATACCTAAAATTAAATTATCAATCCTTCAGGCAAGCCTTTTTTATTTTCTTTAAATTTACACCTTTCAGCAAGTCATTAACAGACCCACCTGCATAACCAGAGCCTGGGGATGATAACACCATTGCAAGACCACAAACCTATCATATACAAAGAGAGAATATAAACATTTAAAATACTTGTCCAATAGCTTTAAGTCTTGGAGATAATAAAGCTGAAGTGTAGTTTTGTACATTTCACAGTAGACTGTTTCATGACTTCCAGAAACAAATACCACCTGTCAATATAGAAAAGAAAACAGAATATACCTTCTTATAATAATACACACTGACAAATTAAATAATTTATCATGCTATTATTTAATGTACAAACATAAAATACGCATACCCAACCTTAGCTTTACATACATTTATAGTATGAGATACTGAGTGATAGATAACACATGCAGGCTTAATAATTAGCAAGTTTTTACAGCATTAGGATCATGTTAAAACACATGAAAAAAGCCCATATGATATTCCAAACTTGTCATAACATAAACAAGACATTTTTATAGTGATCAGATAAGCAAAACATGACATATAATATGGGCTTTAAAAAACAAAAAATGTTATCATCATTATTGTTATTATTTTTCTAAAACACAATTTAAAAAAAAAAAAAAAGGTTAGTGGCATAATTAAGGCTAGAATAAAGAAAATAACATAAAGAAAAAGAAAAAATGAAAAAAAAAAAGTTTTTTTTTTTTTTTAAAGATATTACATTATTGAAGAGCCTGCAGGCGAAATTTGAGACTAGTAGGTGAGAAGAACCATTTACTAAAGAAGTGACATGATCAGGCACATCAGTCAGCTTTAACATTTATTGGCATTTGTAAACAGTTTTGTTGTTAGTAATAAATGGAGTAAGCATGCCTAAATAGGTAGGTTTCACAGTTTTCAATAGGTGAAATCTTCATTTCTACACAATAGATGGACTATGGGAAGTATAAAAAGAAGCCTGAGTTAAATAGGGTATATAAAAATGTTCCAATAGTTTTAATAGTGATGTTAAATGCCCAGCATTCTAAACAGTAAGCATTCCAATGTCACGTTTTGAGATTTATGAGTATGGTCCATTTAGGATTTAAACCCGTCAGATCATCTGCCTAACCCAGAGTGCACTTATTTTTAAATGTTTTTAATAAATAATTAATTTTATTTATCTGGAAGAATGTTGTGAGGGAAAAATATTGCCGCACTTAATTAAAATCATTTGTATCCTTTATTCACAGTTGCATTAAAACCTCATGGACGATGGCAGTCAGATCTAACGTGGTTTACGCCCACAAATGAAGCTTACTTATAGATCTAGATGTGGACGTGAAATGCGTAAGATCTGACTGCCATCCTCCATGAGATTTTAATACAACTGTGATTAAAGGATACAAGTGATTTTAATTGAGTGCAGCATTTTTTTTATTTTTTATGCATTGCTTTGGAACCTTATTCCTGCTTCATGTTTTGCCTGCACTCTGCTCCTATGTGTTAACTACTGAGGGGACTTTATTTCAACATATGATGTTAGTTGCCTTGTAGTTTGCTACATATATATTTATTTTTTACTATATTTTGTCCTGTTGGCATTTTTTCTGAGGTAGGATTCTAGTTTTCACTAAAGTTTTGTAGTGCTCATTTTAAATAAATATAATTCCTGGTGGAAATGTGTTTATCTCTGTCCCACAGTCATCTAACATCTACAGTCCTTCTTCTGTACTTGCTCCTACTATATCAAGATTATTTTAACTTCCCTTTTTCACTTTTTTCATAGTATCCAATGCCCAAGCTGCCCGTTGTCAAGCATAAATTCTTCTATTATTGTTACCCTGCTGTTACAACATTCAGTAGCAATGCCTATTTAATCCAGCATCCAAGACTTTGGCTATAAAACAATCGCCTATCCTCCATAGTACACATTAGCTACCCATTCATTCTCAGTAAATAATATGTAAAATAGTACTGTATTCTCAATAAATGATAATTCCAATAAGTAACTATGAATCATGCAAACTCATTACCTGTCTAGGACCAGATTACGAGTGGTGTGCTAACAGTTACACAAGCGCAAAAAGTTTTTTTTTCATGGGTGTTTGCGCATGTTGGGTGTAGTGCTCATATTACTTATTAAGTTGAAAGTAAACGAAAACTTGTAAGTGCAAATCGCATTACATAGTCCTCAGAGCTTTGGTTAACTGTCACGTAAGTGTCACAAAACACATTAAAATACATTAAAAAGTACAGTTACATTCATAATAACACTATCTAATAAAACATATACACACATATATATATATATATATATATATATATATATATATATATATATATATAAGTGCATTGGAGCCATTTGCAGTTAAGTAGATGAAAACATGTAGAAGCATATTTATGCAATATTCATATTTAATAAAGTGTTATACTGGGTATTTATGGTAAATATTGCCTATTACAATGTTCTTTACATAGGGGAATATTTTCAATGTATTATTAAATCGATATTTCTATATATCTGTATATATCTATACCATAGCGCTGCAGAATCTCTTGACGCTCTACAAATAACCAATAATAATAAAATATATAATGATATAGATATTTAGGTAAAGATATAAATTGTACAAAAATACTATATATATATATATATATAAAAGTATATATTTATGAATAAATAGAACATATTCTGCTACTTGAAGAACATTGGAATGTGAAATTCATATTTTCATGTCAGGTTAGCGCACTTGAGAAAATGTGATCAGGTCTGCGCACAAGTAGGGTGTTAGGTTCTTTCCATTTTTTTTTTCGGTTCCATTGACGTCTATGGGGGAATATGTTAATGCAATATTCTAAGTTCAGCTTTTTGTGCAAATTAGGTTAGTGTGCTAGTGTATATTTTATAATATGGTGGTTTAAAATGTGGCATAAAAGTCATCAAGTAAACCGTGAAAAATGTAGCTTCCCTGAAGACAACTTAGTCCAAATTTAATCTCAAACAAAAAGTATGCCTTTTACATGTTTGCCTGCCAGCAAAATACTCACTTCAAAAATGAGGTCAGGGCATGGCAAAGGTTAGGGCATACTACAAGGATCAATGCTGGAGAACAAGTTGAAGTCAGCAAAAAAGATATAATTACATTATTTGAGAATAACAGGTATTCAAGAACAGCTCTCTACTATTAACCACCTAGAAAAGGCTCTTGCTGCCTTTAAAATATTAGCTTGCACCAAAATTGATTAAAGAAGTTCACCAGAGAAGGCAAACAGAGAAACCTTTAAACATATACAAATAAAAACTTAATGAGATGTGATATGGGCATCAAACAACTGAAGAGTGAAGAACCATGTGGCAACTTCGATATAAAGCTTCCTTCAGTTAGTATTTAGATCATGTGGGATGATGTTTATAGAAGAGAAAAATATATGGTATGCAAATTGAAAACCAGTACCCAGTTCCATAACATTTCCACTAAACATGACACCTTAAATTTCAGAGTATTCAAAAGAATCAAAGACATAACTATAACAAAATCTCAGACCTTTCATGAACATTAACAAAAAAGTGTAAAATATACTAGTCTTTTGTTTTGTATATTTTGATACAAGCTGATATTGCTTTAAGTGCCTAGCTGTAATACAGATTCCATTAGCTATGCATATTTACCCAGGACATTGATTATTGGCTAGCAACTTCTATTGCCAGATCTTGCATCGTCCTGTATCCACTGTTTTATCGGCTATGTACTTTACTACTTGGATTTAAATCCATTTTGTACGCCAGCTATTTATATGAAAGGCCATGTCGTATTTGCTGTTATTTTCAAATACCTCAATAAAAAGATTTAAAAGGAAAAGAAAAAAAAGTGTAAAAGAAAGTGGATAGTAAGTAAAATTAACATTTAAAAACGAACAGTTTGGATGAATATACAGATTAAAGAGACAAGAAACCCAAAATGTATTTCATGATTCAGATAGGTCATATCATTTTAAACAATTTCCAATTTACTTCTATTATCTAATTTGCTTCATTCTCTTGAAATTCTTTGCTGAAGAAGCAGTAATTCCCTATTGGGAGCTAGCTAAAAGCCAGATAGCAAGAATAATATATGTGCAGCCACCAATCGGCAGCTTCTGAGCCTACCTAGGTATACTTTTCAACAAAGGATACAACTAAAGATAATAGAAACAAATTGGAAAATTATTTAAAATTGCATATTATATATGAATAATGAAATATATTTTTTTAGATTTCATCTCCCTTTAAATTCTTCAAAAGGTGAGAAACTCACATATTCTTAATAAAAAACTAGATCAGATCTCCAATTTTGTAGGATAATTCAAGAGAATGGGACAAGTTAGCAGGAGTCCTGAAGCACATTTGGAATGATTGTAGAGTATATTCTATGATATTAAAGTTACCGATCACAGTGCTGAATTTTGTTAAGCTTTCAGATTCCAGAACAGAGATTGATAAAGAATGTGAAAAACCTGTAATATATAAAAGGTGTCAGAAATGCACAAGTGGAATGAGATAACCAGAAACTCAAAATGCGTGAAACTGGATTAAAATGCAATATTCCCATAATAAGTATGTACATAACTCTCTGCATGTGTAGCAGAAATAAGTAATTAATTTGCTGCTCCGCACATTTCTGAAAAATGTATATGAGCTTAAAAATAAAGCCTGACTGTATTGGGAGGACAGCAGAATTCTCAGTGCCTAGGGTAGCATAAAACCTAAATTTGCCATTGAACAGATGCATTAGTGAATTGTCTTTTTATGTACCAAGAACATTCCTGAACCAGCAGGAGAACTCAAGTATCAAATAAATCCCATGTCCATATTTTCTTGGAAGTATTTATATATTTCTTCCAACTGTGGATAGCCAGGATTAAGCTTTATAGTGCAGTCATAAATTTAATGTGGAGGCCTCTTTTTAAACAGTCATCAAGCAATTCTTAGAAAGCAGTAAGACTTGTTGTATGGTCCTCTTCAAAGAACACAAAAGGGACAGAAATAATGATATTTTCTGTGAACATCATTTTATTATAGATGCTCCATATGTCCCATGCTAAAAAAAAATATACATTCACTAACAGCTAGATTATGAGTTCTGCGCACTATAGGGAAATTAACAACCCACTATAGTGCTGCCATTACAAGTTTTGAAATCCCGGCTTGTGCAGGCAATATGGTGTTCTTAAGCTCCATACCGCACAAAATACAAGCGCTGTTTTGACGTGCTCGTGCACGCTTCCCCCATAGACATAAATGGGGAGAGCGAGTCAGAAAAAAGTCTGCAGTCCCATTGATGTCTATGGGGAAAAATAATTACTGTTTAAACCTAACACCCTAACATAAACCCCACGTCTAAGCACCCCCAATCTGCCCCCCACCAACATTGCCAGCACCTACATAATGTTATTAACCCCTAATCTGCCACCCTCGATATATCGCTGCAACCTAAATAAAACTATGAACCCCTAATCTGCCGCTCCCGATATCGCCGTTATTAACCTCTATTCCCCTGCACCCCAACATCGCCCACACTATAATAAATCTATTAACCCCTATTCCGCCGCTCCCGACATTGCCACAACTAAATAAAGCTATTAACCCCTAAACCTCTGGCCTCCCACATCACTACTACTAAATAAATATATTAACCCCTAAACCGCCAGTCCACCACATTGCAACAACCTAAATTAAACTATTAACCCCTAAACCTAACCCTAGTGTAACCCTGAGCCTAACCCTAAACCTAACCGTAACCCTAACACCCCCTAACTTTAACATAATTAAAATAGAGCTAAATGAAAGTTGCAATTATTAACTAAATAATACCTATTTAAAACTAAATACATACTTACCTGTAAAATAAAACCTAAGCTAGCTACAATATAAGAGACTTCTCAATATACTTCCATTATCAAATGGTGCATAGTCTTTTTGTACGCACATTTTGAGGCATCATTTACTAGAGAGCATGTTTAATGTATACTTAAATGAGCCTGTGATTGGCTAAGGGCTGTCACATGATACAGGTGTGACAGCAAATAAATGTTGAAATTTGTCAGAAAAAAAATGTACTGCTCATTTGAAATTCAGAGAAGACAAGATTGCATTGTGTTTTTATTATGCATGTGTTGATTATGCAATTCTACTATATTTAATGGTCCTTTAAATAATGTCAAAAAATAAGATGTAGAACATATCTGACTGTGCATGTGCTTTAAACAATGTTTTAGAACTTGGTATAAGAGTACTTCAAAGTAAGCATTGTATGTTAAATAAAACACACAGCTTTTCCATGTCTACCAAGTCTGAATTGTTTGAAACGTTGCATTGTTAATACACTTCAAGATAATATTGATTTTGATTATTTACTAAAATGATTTTAGTTGCAGTAGTTTACTATAGTCAAGTAAAAAAATGCAATTTATTCCAGATGTTAGAGGAAAAAAATAACCTAGCTGATCTTAGCTTAATAATAAGTGGAAAGAGGATAGTTTGTAAAGTGAGATCAAAAAGCTCTGTCTTGCTAGTGATATCATAAGCTCCTACTGTGCAAAAATAGCAGTGGAAACACATGGATAAAACCTACCTACCTGTATATGCTGTGCTAGATTTAAATGTTCACTTATGAACAGAGGTATAAAAAGGAGATGAAACTGATTTTTCAAAATTTTAGTTACCAGCTATATTTTCTCTGTACCACTAAGTATATCAAAGGTGCTAGGTCCCCTGAATTTGCAAGACAGAACCTTTTTTATATGTCCAGTGCCCTGCACAGATCAAAGAAAGAGGTAAAAGAGTGATAAGAGGGAATTAAAATAAAAGTAGGAATGTGTAATAGATGATGAGGTTTCCTATCATCTCCTGCATATTTGAGATTGAGTGTTGTGGTCAACGTTTAGCAAGTCCATGTTTTATAGTCTCAAATCACCCCTGGCTATTCTCTGTTGTTTAGTTGTTAAAAAAATGTAATGATCTGTTAAGACAAGAATTCTGTTCTTGGAGGTCAAATTCCTTTTTATTTTTATACACATGGCAGCAAGTGTTTTTTTCTGACAAATGGCTATTAAGATATTTTAATGAAATATTGTAAGTTGACTTTTACATATTGAGAGTCTGCAAAATGTAGCCATTGAAACATTTGTATAAATATTACTTTCATGTGCAGGTATGAGAATTTCATCTAACTGATCCAGAGATTTCCCCTTGAATGTAAAATATGCAGACTGTTCTGTACCTCATTGTCTCTTAATATAATATTGTTAAGTTCCTTTCTTCAGTTAGTGTATTATTTCTCATATGTAAATAACAGTTGGTACCAAATATATTGACAGTTTTGACTTAATAACCTTGTCCTTTTGGTAATCTAGTCATAAAATGATGACCCCATGAATAAGCTTTATCAAGGAATAAACCTTTTTGCAATTCCTAAAATATAATAGTTTAGTTGATTTTTTTGTTTATTTTCTAAATCTGCTATGGATAAAATAAAATAGAATCTTAACGTGAGCTGCATTATAATTGTAATGCTTATAGTTTTGTTTATCTGCTTTCTTTTACGTTCTAATATATTTAGGTCTGCAAAAAACACAATGGCCTATAGTTATCAAGGTCTGGTGGACCTGATCCGACACTGCGGATCAGGTCCGCCAGACCTCGCTGAATACGGCGAGCAATACGCTCGCCGTATTCAGCATTGCACCAGCAGCTAACAAGTGCTGCTGGTGCAACGCCGCCCCCTGCAGACTCGCGGCCAATCGGCTGCCAGCAGGGGGGTGTCAATCAACCCGATCGTACTCAATCGGGTTGATTTTCAGCGATGTCTGTCCGTCTGCTCAGAGCAGGCAAACAGGTTATGGAGCAGCGGTCTTTGTGATTGCTGCTTCATAACTGCTGTTTCTGGCGAGTCTGATGACTCGCCAGAAACACGGGGCATCAAGCTCCATACGGAGCTTGATACATATGCCCCATTAACTCTAATGTGTATTGAAGTAAGATGTTGAATGTTTGCGGTCATTAAAAAAAGCAAAAAAACATAAAACTGTTCAGTGAGATTGAGCAATAGCATTTTAAAAACAAGATACTTTTATATCCATGAATTAAACAGAAGTGTGACTAATTCAAAATGTCATGAATGTACAGAGGATTGTTCTATAACTAATTAAATTTTATATAAAATGATGGGTTTATCATTAGTTTAGCTACTGAAATTGTCTTCCTTTTACACCAAGGTACTTTGCTTGTCATCTAAGGGAATAAGTCCCCTTTTTCAATGGAGGGTTTCTCATGACCCCTAAAATGATTGAGATTAAAACTACAAACTCCTTATTTTGTGGAAGGGGGTAAGATGACCCTATAATTTTAAAGTTATTACCATAGTAATAGGGATCCCATTCCCCCACTAGGTACCATGTAGAAGTTGGACTTTTCAGACCTCCAAACACCCGTAAAAGATACCTTATTTTAAAAAATAAAGCCCCTTCTTTCTGATGAGGGGGTCTCACAACCCATGTCTTTGGTTAATAAATATGACAAAAATCTCTCTTCTCCCACCTCTTTCTCTCTCTTCTCTCTCTCCTCTCTCTCTTTTCTCTTTCGCTCTCCTCTCTCTCGTAGTTTACCATGTGTGACAAACTCGAAATGCAACTGGTACAATTGATTAAAAAAAGTTTCAGCAGCGCAGAGTGCTTAATAGCTCAACGTATTGCAGCAGGATTTTTATAGTTTGAGAACTTTTACCTGCTGTCTCTCCCACAGCTTTGCCTTTCTTATAAATGCCCTTGTTTCAAAAGTGAAATCAGGGACCAACCCTGCCCACAGAAAATGTACTACTCTGCTCCCTATAGTCATGGTAACATCCACAGAACAACTGTTATTCTGCTCCCACAACCATGGTAACATCCATAAAACACCAGTACTCCCTAAAGTCATGGTAATAGCCATAGAAATCATGGTAACATATACAAAACACCTGTTATTCTGCTCCCTACAGTCATGGTAACATCCACAAAACGATAAAGAAAAAAAGAAGATACTATTCCACAAAATTTAAAAATCCACAGCCCATACACTCATCGAGTTTATAAATGAGTGTGTGTGTGACGCGCAAGTTTTTTTCAGCTGACGATGGGGCCACTCACGTCTTTGAAAAAGCGCAGGTGAAACGTGCATCAGGTGTTCGCCTGTCTGAGTATATATGGGATTTAATTTTGGATATGGGAACTGTATAAGTTAATAATCTTTAGGGGGGGTTTCAATCAATTATTGATTCTTAAGACTCAGACTTTGCTGAATGATTCACAATGGGCCTAATAGTCCTTTATACTCTTTAATTTTATTGGTCTCTCCTTTATTATTACAATGAGTACATGGTATTTTAATAGATTGATACTTTTTGTATCTTATCCCTTATACTCTGACAGTTTAAATTGTTTCTAAGTTAGTATCTCTATGATACTTTTAAGTTACTGCATTTAAACTTAAGTTTTATATTAGTGGCCCCACTATATCAGCAATATTATAAAGTGTGTGCCAAGAGGTTATATCTTTCCATTCCCTATATGGTAATCAACATCCACAAAACAACTGTTATTCTACAGTAATGGCCACATCCAAAAAAAACCATTTATTCTGCTCCCTAAAGTCATGGCCGCGCCCACAGAACACCTGTTACTCTGTTCCCTACAGTCATGGCTGCATCCAAAAAACACCTTTAATTCTGCTCCCTGTAGTCATGGCCGCATCCACAGATTAACTAATATTCTGCTCTCTAAAGTCATGGCCACACTGAATGAACATGTGTTATTATGCTCCCTATAGTCATCACCAAACTCACTGAATACCTGTTATTCTGCTCCCTGCAGTCATGGCCAAACCCACAGAACACCTAATATTCTGCTCCTTATAGTAATAGCCACACTCATTGAACACTTGTTATTCTACTCCATATAGTCATGGACACACCCACAAAACACCTGTTATTCTTCTCCCTTCAGTCATAGTCACACCTAGAGAACACCAGTTATTCTGCTCCTTACAGTTATGGCCATACTCAGAGAACAAAGAACACGTTATTCTGTTCCCTATATTCATGACCCAACCACAGAACACCCATCTCTCCACCCACATAAATGCCGGTGATCTTACAAAAAAAAATATTTTTTTTTAAAAAAAATATATATATATATATTGTAAAGTTTTTTTATAAAGCTATTCTGGGGCTGTATATTGCAGGAATGTCACTATACTATTTCTCAGGATCAGTAAGTTATAAATTTACTGAGCAATATTAAAAATAGATATGGATTATGTATATAGCCTACTAAAAAAGCTAAACATAAATATAATGTTATTTAAATTTCCATTAAAATATGTTTCTTTGTTGCATCAACACTAGAGAGTTTTATAATGTGTGTATTTTTGAACTACAGAGCTTAACACAATTCTATTTATTTTTATTCATGTGGGGCATGTCACTGAAATCTCATCAAATTGAAATTGAAAGTGGTGCCATTATTAGTATAATTATTAGTATCATGATTGTAATATTCAGATAGCAAATCCAGAAACTTGATGACTGTATGATAAAAAACAGTAGTAGAAAAAGCAAAGCAAACTTCTCCTAGAATTCCAAACACTGATCTTTGTTTTAATATATGTATATATATATATATATATATATATATATATATATATATATATATATATATATATATATATATATAAAAAAAACACGGAAGGGAACTGCACTCTCATACCGGACCGGGTACATATCCTATGACCCTGCAACATGCTCAGCCCTGGGTGCCACTGGCACTCACAGGAAGCTGTGCTGTCCCCAGAGCCACAAGCAGTTAACCCCAGACAGGTCTGGGTGCAAGAACCATAGGGAAAATTACAAAACAAATTAATACAACACACAGAGAAAACCCAGCACTCACTTACAAGCTCTCAGCTAAGATTTAAAAGCAAAAATGGAAAGGTTAGTCACCGCATCTGGCCAAATGGAGAGGACCTTGACGTGGTACCTGAGCTTGTCCCATTTGGCCAGATGCGGTGACTAACCTTTCCATTTTTGCTTTTAAATCTTAGCTGAGAGCTTGTAAGTGAGTGCTGGGTTTTCTCTGTGTGTTGTATTAATTTGTTTTGTAATTTTCCCTATGGTTCTTGCACCCAGACCTGTCTGGGGTTAACTGCTTGTGGCTCTGGGGACAGCACAGCTTCCTGTGAGTGCCAGTGGCACCCAGGGCTGAGCATGTTGCAGGGTAATAGGATATGTACCCGGTCCGGTATGAGAGTGCAGTTCCCTTCCGTGTTTTGTATATGTCTAGGATGATTATATATTCCTGTGCACCCTTTTTTTGTTTTCAGTTTGTTTGGATTTGAAAGCTTGCATTGTGTGGCTGTTTTAGGGTCTCAGGTATTGGAGAGGACCTTGACGTGGTACCTGAGCTTGTCCCATTTGGCCAGATGCGGTGACTAACCTTTCCATTTTTGCTTTTAAATCTTAGCTGAGAGCTTGTAAGTGAGTGCTGGGTTTTCTCTGTGTGTTTATATATATATATATATATATATATAAATTAAAGTCACATTTGATTGAGAATGTGGCAAACACTTGTGATTGATTTAAAATTGAAGGCGATATTGATTCAAATATCCTCTGCAATCAGGGGAAACTCCATCAATGTTTTCTGGTAAAAGTATTTGAGGTACCTCTGGATTAACTACAGCATGAGTTTCGGTACTGGTAAAAGTAACTACTTTACAGCCAGATTACGAGTTTTAGCATTATGGCTGGCTCGCTAATAACTTGCAAGTTATTTTCACCGCTCTCCTTTCATAGCGCTGCTATTACAGGTTTGATAAAAAACGGCTTGTGCGGGCGATATGGTTGCGTTGAGCTCCATACCTCACCCAAAAACAAGCAGTGTTTTGATTTCATAGACATCAATGGGGAGAGAAGGCTAAAAAAATGCCTAACACCTGCGATCGCAGAGCGTAAAGCTCCGTAACGCAGCACCATTGATGTCTATAGGGAAAAAAAATGTATGTTTAAACCTAACACACTAACATAAACACCCCTAATATGCCGCCCCCGACATCGCCGACACCTACATTACACTTATTAACCCCCAATCTGCCGCCCCAAT
Source organism: Bombina bombina (assembly GCF_027579735.1). Lineage (NCBI taxonomy): Eukaryota > Metazoa > Chordata > Amphibia > Anura > Bombinatoridae > Bombina > Bombina bombina. The sequence goes on from NC_069504.1 coordinate 293,767,526, forward strand.
GTCGCTGCCACCTACATAAATTTATTAACCCCTAATCTGCTACCCCCAACATCGCCGCCACCTACCTACACTTATTAACCCCTAATCTGCCGCCCCTAACGCCGCTGACACCTACATTACACTTATTAACCCCTAATCTGCTGCCCCCAATGTCGCTGCCACCTACATAAATTTATTAACCCCTAATCTGCCGCCCCCAATGTCGCCGCTGCCACTATACTAAAGTTATTAACCCCTAAACATCTGGCCTCCCACATCACTAACACTAAATAAATATATTAACCCCTTACGTAACCCTAACCCTAAGTCTAACCCTAACGTAACCCTAACCTTAACACCCCTAACTTTAACATAATTAAAATAAATCTAAATAAAACCTACTATTAATAACTAACGTCTAGATTACGAGTTTTGCGTTATGAGGGGTGCGGTGCTAACTTGCAAGTTATTGTCACCGCTCACTTCCCTACAGCGGTGGCATTACAGGTTTATAAAAACCCGGCGTTATCAGGCAAAAATTGAGCATAGAGCAAAATTGTGTTCCATACCGCACTCCAATACCAACGCTGCTGAAAGCTGCGGTGAGCTGGTTTTACGTGCTTGTGCACAATTTACCCATAGACATCAATGGGGAGAGCCGTCTGAAAAAAAGTCTAACACCTGCAAAAAAGCAGCGTAAAGCTCCGTAACGCAGCCCTATTGATTCCTATGGGGAAACGAAATTTATGTTTACACCTAACACCCTAACATGAACCCCAAGTCTAAACACCCCTAATCTTACACTTATTAACCCCTAATCTTCCGCCCCCGACATCGCTGACACAGACATTATATTTATTAACCCCTAATCTGCTGCCCCCGACATCACTGACACCTACATTATATTTATTAACCCCTATTCTGCCGCCCCCAACATCGCTGACACCTACATTATACTTATTAACCTCTAATCTGCCGCCCCCAATGTAACGCAACCTACCTACACTTATTAACCCCTAATCTGCCACCCCCAATGTCGCCACCACTATAATAAACATATTAACCCCAAAACCGCCTCACTCCTGCATCACAAACACTAGTTAAATATTATTAACCCCTAATCTGCCACCCCTAAAATCGCTGCCACCTACCTACATTTATTAACCCCTAATCTGCCGCTCCCAACGTCGCCGCCACTATACTAAATTTATTAACCCCTAAACCTAAGTCTAACCCTAACACCCCCTATCTTAAATATAATTAACATAAATCTAAATAAAACTTACTACCATTACCTAAATAATTCCTATTTAAAACTAAATACATACTTACCTGTAAAATAAACCCTAAGCTAGCTACAATATAACTAATAGTTACATTGTATCTATCTTAGGTTTTATTTTTATTTCACAGCTAAGTTTGTATTTATTTTAACTAGGTAGACTAGTTAACAAATAGTTATTAACTATTTACTAGCTACCTAGTTAAAATAAATACAAATGTACCTGTAAAATAAAACCTGACCTGCCTTACACTAAAACCTAACATTACAATAAAATTAATTAAATTAAATTAACAAAATACAATTATCTAAAGTACAAAAAATAATAAACACTAAATTACACAAAATAAAAAAATAAATTATCAAAAATAAAAACAAATTATTCCTAATCTAATAGCCCTATCAAAATAAAAAAGCCCCCCCAAAATAAAAAACCATAGCCTACACTAAACTGCCAATGGCCCTTAAAATGGCCTTTTGCAGGGCATTGCCCCAAATAAATCAGCTCTTTTACCTGTAAAAAAAAATACAAACAACCCCCCAACAGTAAAACCTACCTCCCACACAACCAAACCCCCCAAATAAAATCCTATCTAGATAAACCTAAGCTCCCCATTGGCCTGAAAAAGGCATTTGGATGGACATTGCCCTTAAAAGGGCATTTAGCTCTTTTACATTGCCCAAAATCCTAATCTAAAAATAAAACTCACCCAATAAACACTTAAAAAAACCTAACACTAACCCCCGACAATCCAGTTACAGTTTTTGAAGACCGGACATCCATCCTCATCCAGGTGGTGTAGTCCTCATCCAAGCGGGCAGAAGTCCTCATCAAAGCCTGCAGAAGTCTTCATCCAAGCGGGCAGAAGTCTTCATCCAGATAGCATCTTCTATCTTAATCTATCCGGCGCAGAGCGTGTCCATCTTCAAGACATTCGGCACAGAGCATCCTCTTCTCGATTGCTGTTGAAGGATAAAGTTTCCCTTTAAATGACGTCATCAAAGATGGTGTCCCTTACATTATGATTGGCTGATAGAATTCTATCAACCAGTAGGAATTAAGGGGGAAAAATCTTATTGGCTGTTGCAATCAGCCAATAGGATTGAGCTTGCATTATTTTGGATGATTGGAATAGCCAATAGAAAGTGAGCTCAATCCTATTCGCTGATTGGATCAGCCAATAGGATGAAAGCTCAATCCTTTTGGCTGATTGCAACAGCCAATAGGATTTTTTCCCGCTTAATTCCTATTAGCTGATAGAATTCTCTCAGCCAATCGGAATGTAAGGGACACCATCTTGGATGATGTTATTTAAAGGGAAACTATCAGCCAATAGGAATTAAGGGGGGAAAATCCTATTGGCTGTTGCAATCAGCCAATAGGATTGAGCTTTCATCGGCGTCGATGAGGTCTTCTGCCCGCTTGGATGAGGACTTTGCAGCCTGGATGAGGATGGATGTCTGGTCTTCTAAAACTGTAAGTGGATCATCGGGGGTTAGTCTTAGGTTTTTTTAAGGGTTTATTGGGTGGGTTTTATTTTTAGCTTAGGGTTTTGGGCAATGTAAAAGAGCTAAATGCCCTTTTAAGGGCAATGCCCATCCAAATGCCCTTTTCAGCGGAATGGGGAGCTTAGGTTTATTTAGATAGGATTTTATTTGGGGGGTTTGGTTGTGTGGGCGGAGGGTTTTATTGTTGAGGGGTTGTTTGTATTTTTTTTTACAGGTAAAAGAGCTGATTTATTTGGGGCAAAGCCCCGCAAAAGGCCCTTTTAAGCACCATTGGCAGATTAGTGTAGGCTAGGGTTTTTTTTATTTTGGGGGGGCTTTTTTATTTTGATAGGGCTATTAGATTAGGAGTAATTCGTTTTTATATTTGATAATTTCTTTTTTTTATTTTGTGTAATTTAGTGTTTATTATTTTTTGTACTTTAGATAATTGTATTTGGTTAATTTAATTTATTTAATTTTATTGTAATGTTAAGTTTTAGTGTAAGGCAGGTTAGGTTTTATTTTACAGGTACTTTTGTATTTATTTTAACTAGGTAGCTAGTAAATAGTTAATAACTATTTACTAACTAGTCTACCTAGTTAAAATAAATACAAACTTAGCTGTGAAATAAAAATAAAACCTAAGATAGATACAATGTAACTATTAGTTATATTGTAGCTAGCTTAGGGTTTATTTTACAGGTAAGTATGTATTTAGTTTTAAATAGGAATTATTTGGGTAATGATAGTAAGTTTTATTTAGATTTATTTTAATTATATTTAAGTTAGGGGGTGTTAGGGTTAGGGTTACGTTAGGGTTAGGTTTGGGGGTTAATATGTTTATTATAGAGGCGGAGTTGGCGGACGGCAGATTAGGGGTTAATTATATTTAAATAGTGTTTGCGATGTGGGAGGACGGCGGTTTAGGGGTTAATAATTTTATTATAGTGGCGACGCTATCCGGGAGCGGCGGAATAGGGGATAATACATTTTTTTTAATGGCGACGATGTTGAGAGCGGAAGATTAGGGGTTAATGAGTTTATTATAGTGTTTGTGATGCGGGAGGGCCTCGGTTTAAGGGTTAATAGGTAGTTTATGGGTGTTAGTGTACTTTGTAGCAGTTTAGTTATGAGTTTTATGCTACAGCTTTGTAATGCAAAACTTATAACTACTGACTTTAGATGGCGGTAGGAATCTTGTCGGTATAGAGTGTACCGCTCACTTTTTGGCCTCACAACAAAACTTGTAATACCAGTGCTATGGAAGTCCCATTTAAAAAGGACTTTTTAAAAGTGTGGTACTGACGTTGTGTGACAGCCAAAAAAGTGTGCGGTACAGCTATACCTGCAAGACTTGTAATATCAGCGGTAGGGAAAAAGCAGCGTTATGGGCCATAACGATGCTTTTTCACTCATAACGCAAAACTTGTAATCTGGCTGTTAGTTATTTCTGCAATGGCAGAGGGAATATAGGTACTTAAAGGGACATGAAACCCAAAAATGTTATTTTATGATTCAGATAGAGCATGCATTTTTAAACAACTTTAATAATTTACTTCTAGTATCAAAATGTTTCTTCTCTTGGTATCTTTTGTTAAAAAGCAGGGGCATAAGCTCAGGAGTGTACATTTATCTGGAGCACAAGCAGCAGTTAAACAAAAATGTTATTCATTTGCAAGAGCACTAGAGGGCAGCACTATTTCCTGCACTGTAGTGCTCCAGATGCCTACCTCTTTAACAAAGAATACAAAGGAAACAATGCAAATTTGCTAAAAGAAGTAAAGTGGAAACTTTTTTTTTTTATTGTAAGCTCTGCCTGAATTATAAAACATTATTTTAGGGGGTTGCATATCCCTTTAAAAAGACATAAAACATATTTAAAGGGACAGTCAACACCAAAAATGGTATTGTTTAAAAAGATATATAACGCCTTTACTGCCCATTCCCCAGCTTTGCACAACGAACATTGTTATATTAATATAATTTATAACATTTAAACCTCTACATTTCTGTCTGTTTCTAAGCCACTAAAGACAGCCTCTTATCACATGCTTTTTTATTAGCTTTTCACAATGGGATAGTGCTAGTTCATGTGAGCCATATAGATAACATTGGGATAATACCCCTGGGTTGTGGCAGACACTGCACTAATTGGATAAAATGCAAGTCAATAGATAATAAATAAAAAGTCATGTGTTTACCTTGTATCTAAGCCTTTTTTTCCTTAACTTTTTTATTTTTTATTTTCATTTCTTTCACCATCACACTTGTTATTTTCACACACCATTTTTTTGTAAATGTTATTCCCCACTTTCATACTCCACATTGACACTTCATATCATTATTTATGTCATACACATAGGATATTTTCTCTCACCTTCCTATTATATTGATTGATCCTAATATATTGATATTGATCCACATAGGCCCCTAGTTATCAAGCCGTCAACCTCAAATACGCTGGAATTCCACAGCGTATTTGTGGCGAGGCTGATTCGCCTTAGTTATCAAGCCCTACACACTGGCAAAAGTAGAATTTAGTGACGTAAGCTTCGATCCGCCGGACTCAGTCCGACACAGATCGATTCTTACGTCACTCCAGATGTTCCGCACACAAGTTCGGCACAATCTGACTACTTTTGCTAGTTATCAGAAAACTAGCAGGTACGCTCGGCACTTTTCCGGCCCAGCGTACCTGGTTTTCAATCCGCTGCCCTGGAGGCGGCGGATCCCATAGGAATCAATGGGAGTCTGACCATAGCGAAAGCTTATGTTCGCTGCTGCCCGACATCCCATTGATTTCTATGGGAAAAGTCTACACCTAACACCCTAACATGTACCCCGAGTCTAAACACCCCTAATCTGTCCCCCCCTACACTGCCGCAACTAAATACATGTATTACCCCCTAAACCGCCGCTCCTGGACCCCACCGCCACTCTAATAAACTGATTAACCCCTAAACCGCCGCTCCTAGACCCTGCCGCAACTATAATAAATGTATTAACCCTAAACCGCCGCTCCCGGAGCCCACTGCCACTCTAATAAACTGATTAACCCCTAAAATGCTGCTCCCGGACCCCGCCGCCACCTATATTAAACGTATTAACCCCTAATCTGCCCCCCCTACACCGTCGCCACCTATAATAAATTTATTAACCCCTATCCTGCCCCCCTACACCGCCGCAACTATAATAAAATTATTAACCACTAAACCTAAGTCTAACCCTAACCCTAACACCCCCTAACTTAAATATTAATTAAATACATCTAAATATTATAACTCTTATTAACTAAATTAATCCTATTTAAAAATAAATACTTACCTTTAAAATAAACCCTAATATAGCTACAATATAAATAATAATTATATTGTAGCTATCTTAGGATTTATTTTTATTTTACAGGCACATTTCAATTTATTTTAAATACAATAGCTATTAAATAGTTAATAACTATTTAATAGCTACCTAGTTAAAATAAAGAGAAATTTACCTGTAAAATAAAAACTAACCTAAGTTACAATTACACCTAACACTACACTATCATTAAATTAATTATTCCTATTTAAAACTAAATACTTACCTGTAAAATAAACCCTAAGATAGCTACAATGTAATTAATAATTACATTGTAGCTATTTTAGGATTTATATTTATTTTACTGGTAATTTTGTATTTATTTTAGCTAGTTAGAATAGTTATTAAATAGTTATTAACTATTTAATAACTACCTAGCTAAAATAAATACAAAATTATCTGTAAAATAAATCCTAACCTAAGTTACAATTAAACCTAACACTACACTATCATTAAATAAATTAAATATATTACCTACAAATAACTACAATTTAATACAATTAAATAAACTAACTAAAGTACAAAAAATAAAAAAAAACTGTTACAAAAAATAAAAAAATAAGTTACAAACATTTAAAAAATATTACAACAATTTTAAGCTACTTAAACCTACTCTAAGCCCCAAAATAAAATAACAAATCCCCCCAAAATAAAAAAATGCCCTACCCTATTCTACATTAAATAGTTAACAGCTCTATTACCTTACCATCCCTTAAAAGGGCCTTTTGCGGGGCATGCCCCAAAGAATTCAGCTCTATTGCCTGTAAAAAAAAATACAACCCCCCCCAACATTAAAACCCACCACCCACATACCCCTAATCTAACCCAAACCCACCTTAAATAAACCTAACACTACCCCCCTGAAGATCATCCTACCTTTAGCCGTCTTCAGCCAGCCGACCACCGATGGAACAGAAGAAGAGATCCGCATCGGCTGAAGTCTTCATCCAAGGGGCGCTGAAGAAGTCTTCCATCCGATTGAAGTCATCATCCAGGCGGCGTCTTCAATCTTCATCCATCCGGAGCGGAGCCATCTACAGACGAGCCGACGCGGAGCCATCTTCTTCCACCGACGACTGAATGACGAATGACGGTTCCTTTAAGTGATGTCATCCAAGGTGGCGTCCCTCAAATTCCGATTGGCTGATAGGATTCTATCAGCCAATCGGAATTAAGGTAGGAAAAATCTGATTGGCTGATTTAATCAGCCAATCAGATTGAAGTTCAATCGGATTGGCTGATCCAATCAGCCAATCAGATTGAGCTCGCATCTTATTGGCTCTTCCGATCAGCCAACAGAATGCAAGCTCAATCTGATTGGCTGATTGGATCAGCCAATCCGATTGAACTTCAATCTGATTGGCTGATTTAATCAGCCAATCAGATTTTTCCTACCTATCAGCCAATCGTAATTCGAGGGACGCCATCTTGGATGACGTCACTTAAAGGAACCATCATTCGTCGTTCAGTCGTCAGTGGAAGAAGATGGCTCCGCGTCGGCTCGTCTGAAGATGGCTCCGCTCCGGATGGATGAAGATTAAGGACGCCGCCTGGATGTTGACTTCAATCGGATGGAAGACTTCTTCAGCGCCCCTTGGATGAAGACTTTGGCCGCTGCGGATCTCCTCTTCTGTTCCATCGGTGGTCGGCTGGCTGAAGACAGCTAAAGGTAGGATGATCTTCAGGGGGGTAGTGTTAGGTTTATTTAAGGGGGGTTTGGGTTAGATTAGGGGTATGTGGGTGGTGGGTTTTAATGCTGGGGGGGTTGTATTTTTTTTTTACAGGCAAAAGAGCTGAATTCTTTGGGGCATGCCCCGCAAAAGGCCCTTTTAAGGGCTGGTAAGGTAATAGAGCTGTTAACTATTTAATGTAGAATAGGGTAGGGCATTTTTTTATTTTGGGGGATTTGTTATTTTAATAGGGGGCTTAGATTAGGTGTAAGCAGCTTAAAATTGTTGTAATATTTTTTAAATGTTTGTAACTTATTTTTTTATTTTTTGTAAACTTAGTTTTTTTTATTTTTTGCACTTTAGTTAGTTTATTTAATTGCATTAAATTGTAGTTATTTGTAGGTAATTTATTTAATTAATTTAATGATAGTGTAGTGCTAGGATTAATTGTAACTTAGGTTAGGATTTATTTTACAGGTAATTTTGTATTTCTTTTAGCTAGGTAGTTATTAAATAGTTAATAACTATTTAATAACTATTCTAACTAGCTAAAATAAATACAAAGTTACCTGTAAAATAAATATAAATCCTAAAATAGCTACAATGTAATTATTAATTACATTGTAGCTATCTTAGGGTTTATTTTACAGGTAAGTATTAAGTTTTAAATAGGAATAATTAATTTAATGATAGTTTAGTGTTAGGTGTAATTGTAACTTAGGTTAGTTTTTATTTTACAGGTAAATTTCTCTTTATTTTAACTAGGTAGCTATTAAATAGTTATTAACTATTTAATAGCTATTGTACCTAGTTAAAATAAAATGAAATTTGCCTGTAAAATAAAAATAAATCCTAAAATAGCAACAATATAATTATTATTTATATTGTAGCTATATTAGGGTTTATTTTAAAGGTAAGTATTTATTTTTAAATAGGATTAATTTAGTTAATAAGAGTTATAATATTTAGATGTATTTAATTAATATTTAAGTTAGGGGGGTGTTAGGGTTAGACTTAGGTTTAGGGGTTAATAATTTTATTATAGGTTGCAGCGGTATAGGGGGGGAAGGATAGGGGTTAATAAATTTATTATAGGTGGCGACGGTGTAGGGGGGACAGATTAGGGGTTAATACGTTTAATATAGGTGGCGGCGGGGTCCAGGAGTGGCGGTTTAGGGGTTAAACTATTTATTTAGTTGTGGCGGGGTACGGGATCGACAGGATAGGGGTTAATAAATGTATTATAGGTGGCGGCTGTATAGGGGGGGCAGCATAGAAGTGGCGGTGGGCTCCGGGAGCGGCGGTTTACTGCTTAATACATTTATAGGAGTTGCGGCTGGGTCTAGGAGCAGCGGTTTAGGGGTTAATAAGTTTATTTAGTGGCGGGGTCTCCGGGGGCGCCGGTATAGGGGGTAGAACAGTGTAGTTTAGTGTGGGTGCTTAGTGACAGCTTGTCAATAAAGCTGTAAAAAAGCAGAAGAGCAGCGAGATCGGATGAGTGATAACTATCACAGTCCGCTGCTCATCGCCCCGTACTTGGTGCGCAGCTTTTTGACAGCTTTATTGATAACTTTGCCGAGATTTTTCAGGTCCGCGGCGGCGATGGTAGGCGAGCTTAGGCGGGCATATTGGGCCGGCGAAGGCAGATAAGTAGACACGTTGATAACTCGTGGCCATAGTCTCTTTATGAGCATCATTATTAATTCACTATACACTACTGATTTTCTTTTTTATACTGAGTTAGTTACCAATTTCACCTAACACAAGCACCTCATCAACATGAGTGATTTTATTCTTTTTATTCATTTAGTTGTATCACTCACAACCTTCACTTGTATATAGATTAATAGAGATTCTATCGCAACTAGAGAGATGTCCACTTCACTGGGTACTTTCCCAATATTAAGTTAATTTAACTTAGATAGGTTTTTTATCTATTCATAGTATTTGATAACCCTTAAACGATAATATTAGCCTCTATGGGGAATATCTATCAAGCTCCATACGGAGCTTGAAGCCCTGTGTTTCTGGCGAGCCTGCAGGCTCGCCAGAAACACCAGTTATGAAGCAGCAATCTAAAGACCGCCGCTCCATAACCTCTCCGCTTGCTCTGAGCAGGCGGACAGACATCGCTGAAAATCAACCCGATGGAGTACGATCGGGTTGTTTGACACCCCCCTGCTAGCAGCCGATTGGCCGCAAATCTGCAGGGGGCAGCATTGCACCAGCAGCTCACAAGAGCTGCTTGTGCAATGCTGAATACGGAGAGCGTATTGCTCTCCGCATTCAGCGAGGTCTGTCGTACCTGATCCGCACTATCGGATCAGTTCCGCCAGACCTTTGATAAATATCCCCCTATGTGTTCATGAGATTGTGGAATTTTCCCATTTCTATGTTACAACCAATGAGATCTCAGCTCGATCACACACCCGCTTTTTCCACCAGTAACAATTTTAGTACTGAGTGACATCTGCCTCCAAACAGCCTGTAAATAGTGGACAAGAAGGCGGGGGCTCCGCATTTGAAAAAGCTGAATAAGCGAAACATTTCAGGGGGAGAGGGAATCAGGGGATTTCCGTTTTAGTTTGCAATTCAGTATATGACGCATTTCAATGTTATTAATCATGGTCACCTTGTTTCACTCACCAACTTTTCTCAATATGGGCAGTGTCTTAGAGACGCTAGCAAAAACCGCAATCAATTTTGACTCTAATTTATTTACTTATAGTATCGCCATTGTTAGTGGCTATTTAGGTATCAGCTTACTATAAATTAACGACTCTGTATGCACTTAGTGATTGATGGGCTCACTTGCAGCTATTCAGTATTGACACTATTACATGTGATAAAATCCCACACGCCTGCTAACTCAAGATTTATGTACTCTGATTTAGTCAAAGTGTAACAAACATATGATGCAATTATAATTACGCAAAGAAGGCTCATAAATAAACCGCAATTTATTTGAATTTTTAACCTGTCTATATTTTTATCTTCATCATTGCTGACTATTTTTGTATCATCACTCAATAATAGCGACGACTTGTGTACCTAACAAGTGTTGCGCCTAATAATAGTGAACAAAATTAGTAATGAACGTGTAATGTAAGTTTAATTTTTTTTTACTTTGCATATTTAAACATTTTATGCTACAACCAATAATGTTAAGTCCCTTTGTGATGGATGGTATTTGTTGTACCTATTGTAATAATTTATTTAATTGAGCAGCATGAACACCTAGCATTCTCTCGGATCATAGCTCTAGATTAGGGATGGGCGAATGTTTTGCAATATTCGAAAAACGGCACGAATTTTAACACATTCGTTCGTTCGAATCGAATTTCAAATGTTTACATAACATTCTAACATTCGATTTTCGAATGTTCGGTTTAGAATTTTACGATTACATTCGACAATATTCAAATTCGAAAAATTCGAATTTAGATTGTAATAGTATTTCCAATGCTTTTTCTTTAAATGTAATATTCGAATTATGCAATATTCGAATTCAAAAAATTCGAATTTAGATTGTAATAGTATTTCTAATGCTTTTTCTTTAAATGTAATATTCGAATTATGCAATACGTGCATTCAAATTCGAAAAATTCGAATTTAGATTGTAATAGTATTTCTAATGCTTTTAAATGTAAAATTCAAATTATGCAACATTCGAATTCGAAAAATTCGAATTTATATTCGAATTCGAAAAATTCGAATTTATGTTTGTAATAGTATTTGTAATGCTTTCTTTAAATGTAATATTCGAATTATGCAATATTCTATATAGAAACATTCAAAATGATATATTTGTATCTATTATGTATCAATTTACTAAATTCCCACCCTACCACATGAACTATTGAACTTCTGAATAGTATTTGTTAAATAGAATGTTAAATTCGAAATTTCGAATGTGGACATTCGATATAATTATAAACATTCGAATTCGAAAGTGACATTCGAAAACTGTAAATAACATTCGATTTTCGAATTTTTAAGAATATTTGTTCTTATTGACATTCGAATTTAGAATTCGAATTTCGGTAATAACATTCGTTCTACATTCGAAATTCGAAAATTTACACATTCACCCATCCCTACTCTAGATACATCCACAAGGTCAATGATTTTCTTTATCTATTGTTAATGTAGTGTTTTTAATATTGAGATTGTAAAGTTGGGAAGTAAGAAAGTGCTGATAAAAGAATTAGCAAATGCAGATAACCCAGGTCCATACTCACAGCTGTATACAGGAACTTAGAAAGAGAGTGACAGATGTAGAATGGAACAAGCATAATTAAACAGTTCCACAGAGCACAGCAACATGCAAGACACAGAGTATTCAGTTATTCCAGTTGACAGATGAAAGCTGAGGTTTTAAAAATGTTTTGTTTATTAAACAAGGCAAGGTAATACTTAGTTTTGCCAGACAATAGTTTCATTTTCAGCATCCAAAGCAGTGTACTTTACAAACATGGTCATTAACCAGAGGTTAGACAGTATCATGTTAATTCACAAGGCAGTATGCTTTTACAAGCAGGGTCATGGAATCCAAAGCACTAAAGCAGTGCCTATTGTTCAAAAAGGTCATAAACCAGAGGTTAGACAGTATAGGGTTAATTCACCTTTCAGTATGCTTTTACAAGCAGGGTCATTAATTACCAGGGAAAGGTCAGAGCAAGCATGGCCATACACAGAAGTTCAGGTAACAGATAGTATCTTTCTCCAGAGAGAGTGGTCTTATACAGGTACAAACATGGAGTATCAGACAGCAATCTAAGATTAAATCTATTATTGTGGTATGAAAGCAAGAAAGAAAGGTCATACAGAGAGATTTGGATAGTAACAGATTCACACCCTGCAGAAGGAATTCACTGCCACACACACTGAATGATAATTTGCCATACATATAAAAGATATCTTACCATACAAATATTTACAATTTCATAAAATTCTGACTTTGCAGAAGGGTGGATTAACCAATCTTGACAATGTATGCATGTTCCTACCTCTGTCTTAAAATCTCCCGGCAGAAAACCCCCCCAAAAAAACCAGTTGTACCAAAAGTTATTCTATAAAGAATTTCACAAAATATCCCCTATTTTTTCATTTTCAAAGTTCTCACATTATTTTGATGATTACATTTTTTACTAGTTCAGAAAAACACCAAGCTATGCACCCTGATATCAACAGTATGAAAAAATAGTTACTGCCAGGCTATCAGCCTTATTATGATGATCACATTATAGCTATAAAGACATGAAACCCCTTGTTTGAATAGAAAAACCTCACTCTTTTATATTATTACTAGTCCTAAAGCCCGTGTACACGGGCCATTTTCTGCAGTGCAGCGGTCCCAACCACCTGCTCTTCTGACCAGCTATGCCCACTCCACCGGCCACATCAACTCCCGTCCGACCATGCCCCGCCACGGCCGCTCCTGTCCGGCCACACCCACTGTCATGGCCGTTATTTTGGGGAAGGGTTGCTCTAAAAGTACCCCCTCCACTTCTCAAACACAGTATTGCTGTCTACTTGGGGAAGGTGATCACTGTTACCAGAGGGAATTCCATCTTTCACATGAGGGGTCTCATACCTCCCTAATTATATCATACATGGAGATAGGGGCTCTATAGTAACCCCCCCCCCCAGTCACCAGTGATCTAATTTTATGCTGATCAGCTGCATCCTAAGGGGGAAAGATACATTTATGCCCTTTCAAATGAGGGGTCACCTGTCCCTCTTGCTTAAACATGGGGAAGACAGGGGCTCTGTTAGAGCTGCCTCCTACTCAGGTAAAACAGCATTTTTTACATTGAACACTCTTTATACATAGGTACATAGGTAAGTTTATGTCGACACTTAAGCCATTGTTATTATTTCCTTTTTTTTGTGTTCTTTTGTAACTATTTTATATCCCCCCCAGTATACATAATTACACATCTTTAAACATATTGATTCCATGTTGATATATAATTTTATGTCAGTATATGCTCTATGTAAAACTATATATTTTCCTTGTCTTTTCTCCTGCACTGGATACTGTCAGCCTCTGTCACAAAAGCCCCCTCATGATTTTTACCACTCCCCCTCCGCTCTCTGCACTTAGACCCCTTTAACACTTTATGTCCTTCTAACCATCTTGTTTTTAAAGATATAATCTGAATTCATTAAAACTATGGTGGCGATAAAAGTTTGAGATTAAAAACCTCCATGTCTCAAAAGTAAATCAATCATACAATTTTTGCATAGGAAATTAGCACATCTAGGCAAGTATCCCCGCTTGCTTATCCCCAGTAAAACATTTCCGATGCAAAGATATAATCTGTAAATTCCATTGAATTGGTCAGTATTGCTTTAAACTTGAGAAAGGAAGGAATTCTTCCGAAAGCTTGTCTACTTATAAATGTACAGTTAGTCTTATAAAAAAGTATCATTGCTTAATGCAATACTCTTGTTATTTTGAGATATATATATATATTTACTGTATTTATACAGTATCTCACAAAAGTTAGTACATCCCTCACATTTTTGTAAATATTTTATTATATCTTTTCATGTGACACCACTGAAGAAATTACACTTTGCTACAATGTAAAGTAGTGAGTGTACAGCCTGTATAACAGTGTAAATTTGCTGTCCCCTCAAAATAAATATTTAATTTAAATAGGAATAATTTATTTAATAATACTTAATTTATTTCGTTAGATAAAAATTATATTTAACTTAGGGGGGTGTTAGGGTTAGGGTTAGACTTAGCTTTAGGGGTTAAAAAATTTATTAGAGTAGCGGTGAGCTCCGGTCGGCAGATTAGGGGTTAATACTTGAAGTTAGGTGTCGGCGATGTTAGGGAGGGCAGATTAGGGGTTAATACTATTTATTATAGGGTTATTGAGGCGGGAGTGAGGCGGATTAGGGGTTAATACATTTATTATAGTAGCGGTGCGGTGCGGTCCGGTCGGCAGATTAGGGGTTAATAAGTGTAGGTAGGTGGAGGTGACGTTGGGGGCGGCAGATTAGGGGTTAATAAATATTATGTAGGTGTCGGCGGTTTTAGGGGCAGCAGATTAGGGGTACATAGGTATAATGTAGGTTGCGGCGGTGTACGGAGCGGCAGATTAGGGGTTAAAAATAATATGCAGGGGTCAGCGATAGCGGGGGCGGCAGATTAGGGGTTAATAAGTGTAAGGTTAGGGGTGTTTAGACTCGGGGTACATGTTAGAGTGTTAGGTGCAGACATAGGAAGTGTTTCCGCATAGGAATCAATGGGGCTGCATTAGGAGCTGAACGCTGCTTTTTTGC